>NC_057729.1:2729939-2779760 GCF_004010195.1 Chiloscyllium plagiosum | reverse complement strand
AAAGGAAATTTCCATATCCGCCACAGATTCACCTGTACCTCCACACATATCATCTATTGCATCCTCTGTACCCGATGTGGCCTCCTCTATATTGGGGAGACAGGCCGCCTACTTGAGAACACCTCTGGGACACCCGGACCAACCAACCCAACCACCCCGTGGCTCAACACTTCAACTCCCCCTCCCACTCCACCAAGGACATGCAGGTCCTTGGACTCCTCCATCGCCAGACCATAGCAACACGACCGTTGGAGGAAGAGCGCCTCATCTTCCGCCTAGGAACCCTCCAACCACAAGGGATGAACTCAGATTTCTTCAGTTTCCTCATTTCCCCTTTCGCCCCCTTGTCTCTGTCAAATCCCTCGAACTCAGCACCGCCTTCCTACCCTGCAATGTTCTTCCTGACCTCTCCGCCCCCACCCCACTCCAGCCTATCACCCTCACCTTGACCTCCTTTCACCTATCGCATTTCCAACGCCCCTCCCCCAAGTCCCTCCTCCCTACCTTTTAACTTAGCCTGCTGGGCACACTTTTCTCATTCCTGAAGAAGGGCTTATGCCCGAAACGTCGATTCTCCTGTTCCTTGGATGCTGCCGGACCTGCTGCGCTTTTCCAGGAGCACTATAGACTCAGGCTTGCTGAGTTGCCGCCATCTTGGATTCCCCCAAGATTCTATGATTCTTAATGGCCCTCTCGTCTTGGTTGAAGCCTGTCAGACAGCAAGTTGCTCTAATGCTAAAAACCATGACGAAAATAATAGGAAATCATCCTCGTGCTTGTCCTCAAAAAATGACAGAACATTCTCACCAATTTTATCATCCTAACAACAGAGCAGGCAGATAAATATGTTGATTCCTGGGAATTGAATTTAGGACTTTGTGGTGATAGGACATTTGAGGCTTTTTGAAGGTTTTAAATCCAGCCTTTTGCCTGAGGAATACTTTCTTCTAAAGGCTGCAAGACCCCCACTTGCACCCCTGTGGGCTACACTGCCCTTTATAACTAATTTCAATCTGTCTCTGCAAAGGGAATGATGCTGTATCCATTTTCTCCACAAATTCATGTACAGCCTCCAAAAAAACATTGTCAAGCAGTTTTCCAAAGAACTGATTTAGTTTTAAAAGCCAGAAAAAAAAATCAAGGTGATTGATCTAGAGCTTCTAACAAGGCATGACAGAATGGTTGTGTTAGATTTTAAACTGAGCAGTGCCTAGCTAAAATAAGAGATGATCTTTCTGACCTCTTCAATGTACCTTTTTTATTAATTGAGGACATTGCTTGTGAAAGCAGTTATTTAGAAAAGAATTTTCCCTTTGTGGATTTGTGTCCTTCATAGTAAATTGGTTGACCTAGATTGAAAAGATAAAAGAATACATGCCTTGAGGGTGCTTGCTCCTGATTCACAAATGTTCTCAGTTGTTCACACCAAGTAAATTAATTGCATAGTGAGTTCCAGGACCTCAAAACCCTTTAAAAGAAGCCATTTCAAATTCCATTGCAAAAGTAAGAAAAGGAATGGTGGACAATTGCTTAGTCTCTCTGAGCCTTGGGTTACGATTTACAAAATCACTCACTCTTGTACTGTACAAAAGAAATATTGGTGAAGCTGGGAGTTGGAATTTAATCAGGGCAAAACATTGGATGCAACACTGGCTTTTCTAAATTCATGCTGTTATGATTCTGGATCAGATTGCCATATTTATGTAATGACCTTGCTAAGGACCAGTAACCTTTTTATTTTTAAAGAAGTTTGTGCGAAGATTTGTAGCTCGGGTGCTCGTTGTCGTTCTGTTCGCCGAGCTGGGAATTTGTGTTGCAAACATTTCGTCCCCTGTCGAGGTGACATCCTCAGTGCTTGGGAGCCTCCTGTGAAGCGCTTCTGTGATCTTTTCTCTGGCATTTATAGTGGTGGCGCTTAGGTGGTTGGCACAGGAGTCCCATTTCCTGGCTTGTCTTAGCGTCTCTCACCCATAGGTGTTCAAAGTTTGTGCGAAGATTTGTAGCTCGGGTGCTCGTTGTTGTGGTTGTGTTCGCCGAGCTGGGAATTTGTGTTGCAGACATTTCGTGCCCTGTCTAGGTGACATCCTCAGTGCTTGGGAGCCTCCTGTGAAGCACTGCAACACAAATTCCCAGCTCGGCGAACAGAACCACAACATTTTTAAAGAAATCTGGGGGTCAATGTTCCATTGTTTTGAACCAACAATAATTTTTACTGTATAATGTTATTATATAGATAGGTTAAATGAATAGACAAAGATCTGGCAAATGGAGCATATTTCAGGAAATTGTCCATTTTGGCAGGGCGACTAAAAGGTGTTTGTTATCTAAATGGTGAGAGATTGCAGAGTCAGACATACAGAGGGAATTGGGTGTTCGTGGATATGAATTGCAGAGAAGTTAATATGCAGGTCCAGAAGTGGTTAGGAAAATTACAGATTTAATTGATCGTTGCAAGGGGATTTGCATACAAAAGGAGGGCGATTCTGTTTCAGTCATACAGGGCATCGGAGAGACCATATCTGGAGTATTGTGTACAGTATTAGTCTCCAGAACGAAGGACAGATGTAAATATGTCGGAAGCAGTTCAGAGAAGGTTTACTAGACTAATACCTGGAGTTGAGGTGGAGGGTGTTGTCTTATTCTGAAAGCTCCAGCAGGCGAGGTTTGTCCTGCTAGGATAATTAGAAGTGACCTAATTGAAGTACAATTTTCTGGACAGGACACTTGCAGAGAGGATGTTTCCTCTTGTGGGTGATCCTAGAACTGGGGGTCACTGTTTGAAAGTAAGGGTCACCCATTTAAGATTGAGATGAGGAGATTTTCTTTTAGAGCCATAGAGAGCACAGAAACAGACCCTTTGGTCCAACTTGTCCATGTCGACCATTTATCTTAAAGGAATCTATCCCATTTGGTCCAAATCCCTATAATGCATTTTAGATGTTGTAATTGTACCAGCCACCACCACTTCCTCTGGCAGCTCATTCCACACACGCACCATCCTCTGCATGAAAACATTGCTCCTTAGCTCCCTTTTAAAGATTTTCCCTCTCACCTTAAACATATGCCCTCCAGTTTTGGACTTCCCTACCCTGGGGAAAAGACCTTGGCTATTCAACCTATTCATACTCCTCATGATTTTATAAACCTCTATAAGGTCACCCCACCACCTCTGACGCTCCACAAATTATTGAGAGTCTTTGGAACTCTTTCTTGAAAGGCTGTGGGAGTAGAGTCTTTGAAACTTTGAAGGCAGAGATGGATAGATTCTTGATACGCAAATGTAAAAGGTCAGCAGCAGTATGTGGGAAATCAAATCAGTCATGCTCTTATTAGATGGTGGAGCAGTGTTGAATGGCCAACTGGCTTACTCCTGCTCACAGTTTGTATGCTTGTATGTTCGAACAGTAAATTCAATCTACAATATATGTTCAATTCTTTCTAACAAAATTAACATATCGTCAACATGGGTAATAGACTGTGATTGAATATTCCATAGCACACATAGAACAAAGAATAATACAGCACAGGAATAGGCCATTCGGTCCATCAAGACTGTACCAACGCATGTCCTTGGCAAAGAAGGTTAAGAAAATCCCAAGGCATTTAACCCATATTTAAAGAGCAAGAGGGAAAGGGTAGGGTCCACTCAAGAACAAAGGAAGAAATTTCTGTGTGGAGCTGGAGGAAGCGGGTTAGATCCTTAACGAATACTTCACATCAGTATTTGCAAAGGAGAAGGTCATGGTGGGTGATGAGTCTTGGGAATGGTATGTGGATATTCCAGGCCATGGCTTTCTAAATTAAAAACCTTCTGACTCTACGCGGTCTGTATCCCTTGATTCCCTGTCGATTTGTATCTCTGTCAAGATGCCTCTTAAATGTTGCTACTGCACACCTAACCTCCACCATCTCCTCTGGCAGCATAATCCAAATACTTTCCTCTCTGTGTGTAAAAAAACCTGATTCTCTCATCTCCTTCATACTTGCCTCCTTCTACTTTAAAACTACATCCCTTGGTAATTGATATTTTTACCCTGTGGAAAAAGATTCTGGCTATCCATTCTATCCAGGCTTCTCATAATTTTGTAAACTTCTATCAGGTTGCCCCTCAGTCTTTGACATTTGAGTGAAAACAAACCAAGTTTTCCAATCTCTCCTCAGAGCTAGTACCCTCCAGATCCGGCAACATCCTGGTAAACTATTTTGTACCCTCTCTAAAGCCTCCATATTCTTCTGGTTATATGGTGACCAGAACTGTAAATATATTCCAAATGTGGCCTAACTAAACGTCTGTACAGCTGTAACATGACTTACCAATTTTTATACTCTATGCCCCAATCGATAAAGGCAAGCATGCCATCTGTCTTGACCACATTAATCCCTTGTATTGCCACTTTCAGGAACTGTGGGCTTTATGCCTAGATCCCTCTGTATGTTAATGCTTCCAAGAATTCTGCCATTTACTGTATATTTCCCTCCTGCATCAGATTCTTTAAAATGCTTCGCCTAGCATTTATCTGGATTAAACTCTATCTGCCATTTCTCCATCCAAGTCTTCAGCCTGTCTTTGTCTTGCCGTATTCTCTGACAATCCTCCTCACTCTCTGCAGCTCCCCCAATCTTTGTGTCACACACACTTACTAATGAAGCCACCTACATTCTCCTCCAAATCATTTATCTGTTTTACTAAGAATGAGGATCCCAGCACTGATACCTGCCAAACATCACTGATCACTGATCTCCAGTCAGAAAAACACCATTCTGCCGCTACTCCCTGTTTTCTCTGGCTAAATCAGTTTTGTATCCATCTTGCTAGCTCACTGCAGATCCCATACAACTTCACTTTCTGTATCAGCCTACCATGAGGGACCTTGTCAAAGACAACATCTACCACCCAGCTCTCATTATTCATCTTTGCCACTTTCTCACAAACTTTGAGTTTTTTGAGGCACAATCTTCCCCATACACCACCATGCTGCCTATCGCTCATGGAGTCATAGAGATGTACAGCACGGAAACAGACTCTTCTGCCCAACTAGTCCATGCTGACCAGATATCCCAACCCAATCTAGTCCCACTGGCCAGCACCTGGCCCATATCCCTTCAAACCCTTCCTATTCATATACCCATCCAGATGCCTTTTAAATGTTGCAATTGTACCACCCTCCACCACATCCTCTGGCAGCCCATTCCATATATGAACCACCCTCTGCATGAAAACATTGCCCGTAAGGTCTCTTTTATATTTTCTCCTCTCACCCTAAACCTATGCCTTCTAGTTCTGACTCCCCACCCCAGGAAAAAGACTTTGTCTATTTACCCTATCCATGCCCCTCATGATTTTATAAGCCTCTATAAGGTCACCCCTCAGCCTCCGATGCTCCAGGGAAAACAGCCCCAGCCTATTCAGCCTCTCCCTATAGCTCAAATCCTCCAACCCTGGCAATGTCCTTGTAAATCTTTTCTGAACCCTTTCAAGTCTCACAACATCCTTCTGATAGGAAGAAGACTGGAATTGCACGCAATATTCCAAAAGTGTCCTAACCAACATTTTGTACAGCTGCAACATGACCTGCCAAATCCTGTACGTGATACTCTGACCAATAAAAGAAAGCATATCAAACACCTCCTTCACTATCCTATCTACCTGTGACTCTACTTTCAAGGACCCATGAACCTGCCACTTCAAGGTCTCTTTGTTCAGCAACACTCCCTAGGACCTTACCATTAAGTGTATAAGTCCTGCTTAGACTTGCTTTCCCAAAATGCAGCAGCTCACATTTATCTAAATTAAACTCCATCTGCCACTCCTTAGCCCATTGGCTCATCTGATCAAGATCCCTTTGTAATCCGAGGTAACCTTCTTCGCTGTCCACTACACCTCCAATTTTGGTGTCATCTGCGAACTTACTAAGTATACCTCTTAAAGTCACATCCAAATCATTTATAAAAATGACGAAAATAAGTCCATATTTTTCCAAATGTGAGTAAATCCTATCCCTTACAATCTTCTCTAATTGCCCAACCACTGACATAAGACTCACCAGCTGGTATTATCCGTATTATCCCAGTTGTCTTTCTTAAGTAAAGGAACGACATTGGCTATTCTCTAGTCCTCTGGGATGTCTCCTGTGATTAAAGAGGATACAAAGATTTTGTACAAGGCCCCAGCAATTTCATCACCTGCCTCCTTCAGCATTCTGGGATAGATCCCAGATAGATTTTGGGGGCGGCACGGTGGCACAGTGGTTAGCACTGCTGCCTCACAGCGCCAGAGACCCGGGTTCAATTCCTGCCTCAGGCGACTGACTGTGTGGAGTTTGCACATTCTCCCCGTGTCTGCGTGGGTTTCCTCCGGGTGCTCCGGTTTCCTCCCACAGTCCAAAGATGTGCAGGTTAGGTGAATTGGCCATGCTAAATTGCCTGTAGTGTTAGGTAAGGGGTAAATGTAGGGGTATGGGTGGTTTGCGCTTCGGCGGGTCGGTGTGAACTTATTGGGCCGAAGGGCCTGTTTCCACACTGTAAGTAATCTAATCTAATCTAATCTAATCTAATCCCATCAGTGCTAGTAACATGTCTACCTTAGTGCTTTTCAAAACCTTCAACTTCTCTTTTTCAAAATTGCCATTTCCTAGAATATCAATATCCACCATGACCTTCTTCTTCATGAATACTGATTGGAAGAATTTGTTAAGGATCTAGTCCACTTCCTCCAGCTCCAAGCAAAGATTCTGTCCTTCGTCAGTGAGTGGAACCTATCCTTTCAAACCTAGCTAACCTCTTGCTCCTTAAATATGGATGACACGCCTTGGGTTTTCTTAACCCTTGCCAAAGACATTTCTTAGCTCCTTTTAGCCCTTCTAATAACGTGTTTTGAGTTCTTTCTTGCTATATGTGTCTTTTTAAAGGGCTCTGTATTTTTTAGTTTCCTAAACCTTACGTATGCCTCCTTTTTTGACTAAGTTCTCAATTTCTCTTGTCATCCAAGGTTCACGAATCTTGCCATCCTTGTTCTTCATTTTCACTGGTACATGCTGGTACTGAATTCTAATCAACTGGCCTTTAAAAGATTCCCACACTCCAGATGTGGATTTAACTCAAATAGCCACCCTAATCTACAATCCCCAGTTTTCGCTTAATATTGTGGTAGTTAGCCTTTCCCAGTTGAGTACTTTCACCTGAGGACAATAGTCATAGAGTCATAAAGCACAGAAACAGACCTTTCGTTCCAACTTGTCCATGCCAAGCAGATATCCTAAATTAATCTAGCCCTCTAAACCCTTCCTATTCATATACCCATCCAGATGCCTTTTAAATGTTGTAATTGTACCAGCCTCCACCACTTCGTCTGGCAACTCATTCCATACACACAACATCCTGTGCGTGAAAATGTTGCCCTTTAGGTCCCTTTTAAATCCTTCCCCTCTCACCTTAAACCTATGCCCTCTAGTTTTGGACTCCCCCACACCAGGCTATTCACCCTATCCATACCCCTCATGATTTTATAAAGCTCTATAGGGTCACCCCCTCAGCCTCTGACACTTCAAGGAAAATAGCCCCAGCCTATTCAGCCTCTCCCTACAGCTCAAACCCTCCAATCCTAACAATGTCCTTGTAAATCATTTTTGAATCCCTGCACGTTTCACGACATGGAGTCTAGAATTGCACACAGTATTCCAACAGTGGCCTAACTCTTGTCCTTATCAATAAGTAACTTAAGATGTACACAGTTATGGTCACCAAAATATTCCTCACTTAACTTTAGATCAGCTGGACAGCTCCTTCCCCAAAACCAGGCCCAGTATGGACTATGTAAAAGTTGTGAAAACTATTCTGAATACACCTAACAAATTCCCTCTATCTAAGGCCCTGACACCAAGTGAGTCTCAGTTAATATGAAGTAGCGATGCTCCGAAAGCTAGTGCTTCCAAATAAACCTGTTGGACTATAACCTGGTGTTGTGTGATTTTTAACCAGTTAATACAGGGGGAAGTTAAAATCACCCACCATAACAACCCTGTTCCATAATCTTTCCACATGTCTGCTCCTCTATCACTTGCTCACCATGGGAGGCCTGTCGGACAATCCCATTAAGTGATTGCACCCTTCCTACTCCTGAGCTCTACCCATAAGGCCTCACTGAATGAGCCCTCCACAGTGTCCTCCCTCAGTACTGTTGTGATATTCTCCCCTATCAGTAATTCAAAACCCCCACCTCTTTTACAACCCATCCTATGTCACCTGGAATGTTAAGCTGTGAGTCTTGTCCCTCTCTGAACCAAGTCTCTATAATAGGTACAACGTCATAGTTATTTGTATTAATCCAAGCTCTGAGTTCATCTGGCCTACCTACCCTACTGCTTGCATTAAAACAAATACACCTCAGTGTACACACCAGTTCCACTGTGTTCAGTAACCTCTCCTTGTCTTCTTCTTCATCTTACTGGCCTTAGTCTCTGAATCCTCCTCTGTTATTTTACTTGCTGACCTACTGCTCTAGTTTCCAGCAGCCTGCCACACTAGTTTAAACCCTCCTGAGAGACACTGATAAACCTCCCTACCAGGAGATTGATGCTGCCTGCAGTCTAGCTGCAACCCGTCCTTCTTGTAATGGTCCCAACTGCCCCAGAAGATATCCCAATGATCCACATATCTGAAATGAGCTGTTTTGCCATTTTTGAAAACTATTTAACATAATCAAATAGCAAATGAAATCAAAACTGATCCTATAGCTTTCTTAATAATTTGCTCTAGGTGTTAATGATATAGGACTGGTCATCAAATCCCATTAAAGCACACAAAGGGATAGCAATCCTTCCCTTTTGTCAATCTGGTCTCAAAATTTCCTCTCAAAAGCCATTCTGTCATGAACTGCCTCAGCACCTGCTCCCTTTTTGGCTGAACACCCTCATTTACTGGGTCTTACTCTCTTGGTTTCTGAAACTGTACTCACTCACTGCAGCATTTCACCAACAACTGGCTTCACCAAGCTAGAATTGCTCCTGGAGTTTGCCCTGAGATCGAATCTTGCTCAGTTGTGTCATGAAAAATATTGTCTGAAAGATTTTCAATCCCATTTCTCAGTGATACTGAACTTTCGTAACACAAAGTTTTTCTGAGCTTTGATAGCACCCCAGGACATTTTCTAAGCCCTGATTCCAACACTTAGTTTCTAATATCTTCTACCTGAACTCTAATAGTGCAGAAATACCCAAACTTTTGACTTCTCACTGAGTCTTACACAGAACTCACAGTTCAGTTACCTTCTCAGCAGTACAGCTTAAAACAACACTGACTAACATGGTCTACCTCTCACTCTGAGTGAGGCATACTGACTTCCCCTAATGCCTGTAAACTTTCAACTCTTGCTCAATGATCATCCAACCTTTCTGACTGACCTATTGCAAATTGTGTAACTATCTATTTCAAGACAGAATTGTATGAAACCAATATATTTTGAAAGTCAAACAGCCAAACTATAGCTCATGACTATTGGAAATCAGTACATCTAGAATGTTGTGCTCTCGTAGAATTGTGGCTTATACAGCGCAAACAAATTCTTAAAAAATGGAAGAATAATCATAATACAAAGATGGTTATTGATATGAATTGCCTTAGCTACTACATGACATATAAGTGATGAGGCAAGGAAAGATGGTAATGAGTTTCAAAAAGAGGAGGGCCATGTGTCTCAGTCAAGTCTCAAGCCTGACGAATCTATGTCCCTTAACTTGCAGTACCTCCTAAAATAGTGTCATCTGAAAACATGGATACATATCTTTGTCATCTTCCTTCTTAGTTGTTGATATCCATGCCCAGTGCTCCAGATGTTGCTAACGTTCGAATTTGTTTGCTTTCAAATGACCTTATTCATCCACATTTCAATGTTTATTGACTCATACACTTGTACATGTTAATCCCTATCCTATTAATTAATTCACAACTTCCTTATCGATATGTAATACTTTGGAATGGGATTCATTACATTGCTCTACCAAGAATTGGCATGGACTCGATGGACTAAATGTTCTCCCTATATGACATAATGGCTCAATAATTTTAGGGAATCTCAGTTTATATTGTTTATTTTTTAAGTTTAGCTTGCTTTATATTTAAGCTGGGAATAAAGACAGCACCACCCAAACTTATAATCAAGGACAAGGGCAGCAATTATATGGGAGCACCACCCTCTGCAAGTTCCACTCCAAGCCATTCACCATCCTTACTTGGAAATACATCACTGTTCTTTCAATGTCACTCCATCAAAATCCTGGAACTCTGTCCCAAATGATATTGTGGGTCTACGGACAGCACATGGATTGCAACTGTTCAGGGGCAACTAGAAATGTTGACCCAGCCAACGGCATCCATATCCCATTAATAGATTAAAGATGTTTATTGTTTAATATCAGTGAAACGGTGGAAGGTGCCATTAGGCAGCATTTGCTCTTAAAAGCCTGCTCGTGGATATTCAGTTTGGGGCTGGGCAGGGCCACGTAGCTCCTGACCTCAGTACAATCTTGGTTTAAACATGGACAAAAGAGTTGACTTCCCGAGGTGAGGTGTGAGTGATAGCCCTTGATATCAAGGCTACATTCAAATGGGAATCGGGGGAAAACTCTCTGCTGGTTAGAGTTAGATTTGCCACATAGGAAGACAGTTGTGTCTCCCTCCAACTCCATTTTGTTTTAGTTCTCTCTCCTGTCTCCCTAGGTCCTTCAATGGCCCTTGATTTCCTTTACTGTAGTCATGCCTTGTGGTGTCTGCTTGCTATTACATGAGAATAAATTGACCGAGTCAAAATGGGGATTGTTTATTTGTCTCCATGGTAACTGATTCAAGATGGGGACAGTTCTGAAATAGTTACTGGAAAATTAATATGTTACAGGGAACGTTGGCAGATTTAACAGGTTCAGAAAAGAAAAGAATTTAAAAAGCAAATAGCAGCCACTATATTAGATTCCCCTTGGCAAATCATTCATTCTCACAGAGCATCAGAATGTTCATGCATATTACTTTGCTTCCAGAAAGTCAACACACTGTTAATATCTGCCTCAAGTGTGTGGTCATAAAAGCAGCAGAAGGGGTATTTGTGTGCAGTGGCAGTGTCCCTATCCCTGAGATATGAGACACAGGTTCACATCCCATCTGCTCGCGAGTGTGGAATAGCATCCCTGAAAAGGTTAATTCAAAACATCTACAACCAGCAGAAGTGTCCAGCTCCTGTCATTGTAGATTCCTCCAATTATCACTTAGACTCTCTCTGAGATCTTCTTACGACACTTAGCAGATCTTTTGCCTTCAATTGCAGTACAATTGTCCTGACATGTTCAACATTTTGCACTTTTTCTGACAGATTGGAGTTTGTTGATTATGTTGACAAGCCATACTATCCTGTGAAGCTTCTTTTAAAGCATTTGATCCAATCATGGCCTCTGTTTGAAAGTGTTTCAAATCTGCCCAGAGATTTGTCTATCTTCCTTTTAGTTTCTCCTATAACTTCCTTTTTTGTGAAGCCCCTTATAATCAGTTTTCCAAGGAACACTTTTTATTTAGCTGGAGCATCTTATCTCAATTCAAGATCTAGTCTTCATGACTAAAGCATACATGTCCCACGCTGCTGTGTAATCTTTGTTTGATTTCCTCAGTGGTATTGGTTTTTCTCTCATTGCTGGTGACAGTTATGTCTACTTCAGTCTGCTTCTGCCAGGTAGTGTGTGCGATTCCATGAGGGAAGGTGTCATCTCCCTTATCTGCAAGTAGAAAGGAAAGAAGGAGGAAATTAGAAATTGGTGACCAATCTCACTCCATTTCCAAACTCCTGTCCAAAGTCATCGCCAACCAGTTCAAGTCTCCTCTGGGATCGGTGATTCATCCTGACCAAACTTGTGTTCTACCAAGCAGGACAATCTCTGAGAGCCTTGCGCCCCTCAGGGTAACGCTCACATCTCTGCAGGAAAGTGGGTGTGAATGCCTGCCTCATCAGCCTGGATCAGGAGAAGGCTTTGACAGGATATCACACAACTACATGTGGGATATGCTGTCAAAAATGGGCTCTGGGAAGAGAATTCACAACTGTATATGACTGCTCTACACCAACATTATTCATGCAGTCTCTATCAATGGATGGGAATCAGAGAGCTTCCCGATCAGATCCGGAGTCAGGCAGGGTTGCCCACTCTCTCCTGCCTTGTATAGAGCCCTTTGCTGAGTCCATCAGGAAGGATGTGAGCATGAGAGGGTTGACTATTCCAGGCAGTGCGGACCTGCAGTTCAAAGCCTCCCTGAATGACGTTGCCATTTTCTGCTCAGATCTGCTGTCAGTGCGCAGACATGTGAGCATTTGTCACCAGTTTGAACTGGCCTCAGGAGCCAAGGTAAATCGAAGCAAGAGCGAGGCCATGTTCTTTGGGACTGGTCCTTTATCACCTTCACCGTCAGGAGAGATTACCTGAAGGTGCTGGGAATATGGTTCAGAGGGGGTGGGCATGCATTAAAACTTGGAAATAGTGTAATAGGCAAGGTGAGGCAGAAACTAATCTTTTGGGAATACAGCTCCCTCTCTATTGCAGGTAAAAATCTGGTCATCAGGTGTGAGGCCCGAACTTATGCCGCTGCAGTCACCCGAGCCATCGTCCACTTCACCTAGAGATCAAAGGTGGACTGTGTCTGCAGGGACACCATGTACAAAACTCAGGATAAGGTGTGGGCCACCCTCATCCTGATGACCACCTTTGTGTATGGCTGCATCACGCTGTGTGTAGACCCTCCAGACAGAAAGGATCACTATATACTGAGGTTCTACCTGTCCCCGATGGTGCAAAGGATGGAACTGGCCTTGTTGCCACCAAACGCTCCAAGTAGTTGGACTGTTTCATATCACCTGTTCCTTATGAAAAAAATTTCTAAAGAAAAACACCTTTGACCATTAGTCTGTCAGGAAGTCTGCAGCACATAATGCCCTCGAGACTCTGCAGGAGAAAGGAGATGGTGGATCCTGTTGGGTTGTTCCCTGAGCAGACTGTCAAAGTCACTTGGCAGAATTCCTCATCACCAGAACTTTCCAACAAGCACTGAGACATTGCTTGGCTGGTGGTGAGAAGGGCACTGCCCATCGGATGGTTCATGTAAGCCCAGAGTCTCTGTGATACTGCACACTGCCCTTGAAGGTGTTCCATTGGTGGTGGTGGTGTTGGGGGGGTGGGGAAACGGAGGAAGAAACTGTCACCCATCTTCTTCTGGAATATGCCTTTGCAAAGGAAGTCTGGAGGAAGATACAGTGGTTTTTGTTGAGGTCTATCCCGAGTGGTTCCATGATGCTGGACTTTGCTCTACGGTCTGTTACTCAGGACACAAACCAAGACAAGCATCAACTGAGCCCGGAGTACCATCAACTTGGTGAAAGATAATCTTTGGTCTGAGACTTGTTGGTCTTCCAGTGTGAAGAGTTGACCTCAACCAAGTGTTTCAGATTGGTTCTTTCCAAGGTGTTGAGGGACGCAGTAAAGCTTGGGGCAGTTGCTGCCAAGGTGCAGTGGGGAAAGACCACTGTTTTTGGTCTGCCAAAATATATTGATGGTCTTCCATTTAAAGATCCCAGTGTAGCCTTGATGGGAATGTAAATATTTTCCTTTCATGTTTAGAAAATGCCTTTTTGTTGCAAATGGACTGAAGCTCTAATGAAGAATATCAAAATTCCACTATTATCTGCAAAATTTGTATAATCCTGTTTTGTATTTGTTGTATTTGCTTTCAGATAATAAATGAATAAAATATATTTGTGAAATAACAACAATTAGTAAATCTGAATTCCAACTCATTTTAAATTGTATCTCTTGCAACCTCTTTGCGTTTACCTCACACTTGCATTCCCATTTCACTTTGTGTTGTGAGCAAACATAGATACATTACTTTCTCGTTTCTTCCCACATTCCATTTATGTTCACTATAACTAACTTGAGGCCCAAAACTGATCTCTTGTGGGACTCTACTCATCACAACCTGCCAACTTGAAAATGTCCTGTTTAACTCTACACTTTGCTTCTAGTCTGTCAAACTATTCTAAGGTCCATGACTTTTTATTTTGTGCATTTTAACAAAATTGTGGACTGAAATGAGAAAGAACTGTTTTAAATCCAGGGATTTACAAAGATATAATGTTTTGAAAGCAAGGAGTTTGATTCCTATTGTGAACCCTGTGGGTTTCAGCAAGGTGCAGATGAACTGGATTGAAGGGGTTGCTTACGAGTGAAGCTGATTGGTTAGTAGTCAAAGAACCAGTGATCAATGACAAATGTCCTCTACCAACAAAGACTGTTTGATTGGTGGCCAGGTAGCTGAACAGCTCGGGCTGTGAGCAGGACAGAGGGAAGCCAAACAGACCAGAAGAGAAACCAACAAGTTGCAGCAGTGCAAAAATTCTCTTTATTCTCTGCGGTAAGCCACTTTACACTTGAAGAAAACCAGTTTGATTTCCTTCAGCAAATGCTGCAGTTTGTGATTTTGAATTGGATAAGTCAGAGACCTTCATAAAGCAATTAGCCACCCTGAACTTCTTACAACCCAGTGGAAGCATTTGGGAAAAAAAGGTTGAGGAGAAACCTTTGGATCAGCGAAACCTAATCCAACAGATCTTGTGAACAAAGACGATGGAACTCCCCTGTGTTTCCTTTCCTGATTATATTTGTGTGTGTGTAAGGGAGATTTTATCAGTTTTAATTTGTAGAATTAACTTAATTTCATTTAATTATTTACCTACAGCTAGAAGGCGTAATAAATTGTGATTTGTTTTCAAGTAGAGAAGCCTAGCCCATACTTTTCATCAACCTAGGTCTGAAAACCAGTTGGTTGAGATTTTGTGAATTTCTTTTAAAAGCTTTAGCTTTTTGATGATTGCAGGAACAATGGGGCTTGATTTCCAGCATGCATGTGAGTCGTGAATCAATTCATTACGCCAACCTTACCTTTCCAGTCTGGAGGCCTGTGTGCTGAGTCCACTGTTGGTTGTCATTTATATAAACTATTTGGATGAGAACTTAGTTACTAACATGGTTAGTAAGTTTGCAGAGGACACCAAAATTGGTGATGTAGTGGACAGTGAACAAGATTATCTCAGAGTACAACAGGATCTTGATCAATTTGGCGAATGGGCCAAGTAATGGGCAATAGAATTTAATTTAGATAAGTGTGAAGTGTTGCATTTTGGTAAGACAAAACTAGGGCAGGACTTATACAGTTAATGGTAGGGCTATAGAGAGTGTTGTCAAACAGAGACTTAGGGGTTCAGGTACATAGTTCCTTGAAATTGGCAACATAGGTAGACGGTAGTGAAGAAGGCATTTGACATGCTTGCCTTCATTGCTCAGAGCATTGAGTATAGGGGTTGGGAGGTCATGTTGTAGTTGTACAGTACACTGGTAAGGCCACCTTTGGAATACTATGTACAGTTCTGGCTGCCCTGTTATAAGAAGGATAGTATTAAATTGGAAAGGGTGTAGAAATGATTTGCAAGGATGTTACCTGAATTAGAGTGTTTGAGTTATTAGGAGAGACTGGATATGCTGGGACATTTTTCGCTGGAGCACAGGAGGCTGAGGGGTGACCTTATAGAGATTTATGAAATCATCATGGGCATAGATAAGGTAAATGGCAAAGGTTTGCTGCCTAGAGTAGGGGAGTCCAAAACTAGAGGGCATAGTTTTAGGGTGAGAGAGGAAAGATTTAAAAGGGAGCTGAGGTGCAATTTTTTTACATAGAGGATGGTACATGTATGGAATGAATTGCCAATGGAAGTGGTAGATGCAGGTACAGTTACTACATTTAAAAGACATTTAGACAGGTACATGGTTAGGAAGGGCTTGGAGGGATTTGGGACAAATGTAAGCAAATGGGACTAGTTTACTTTGGGAAACCTGGTCAGCGCAGACAAATTGGATCGAAGGGTCTGTTTCCAAGCTGTACGACTCTATACTCACCTCTACAATCATCATCTCATATATTTGTCCGGCACCTTACTAATTTCCCTTTGGAAATCCACATTCACTAACTCTAACCTACTAATTAAAACTTCAAAAAAACTAATTAATTTATCTAGAATCATAGAGATGTATAGCACAGAAACAGACCCTTCAATCGAGTTTGTCCACGCTGACCAGATATCCCAAGCCAATCTAGTCCCACCTGCTAGCACCCAGCCCATATCCCTCCAAACCCTTCCTATTCATATTCCCATCCAGATGCTTTTTAAATATTGTAATTGTTCCAGCCTCCACCACTTCCTCTGGCAGCTCATTCCATACACGCACCAACCTCTACGTGAAAAAGTTGCCCCTTAGATCTCTTTTATATCTTTCCACTCTCACCTTAAACTATGCCCTCTAGTTCTGACTCCCCCACCCCAGGAAAAAGACTTTGTCTATTTATACAATCCATGCCCCTCATAATTTTGTAAACCTCTATAAGGTCACCCCTCAGCCTCTGATGCTCCAGGGAAAATAGCCCCAGCCTGTTCAACCTCTCCCTATAGCTCAAATCCTCCAAGCCTGGCAACATGCTTGTAAATCTTTTCTGAACCCTTACAAGTTTCACAACATCTTTCTGATAGGAAGGAGACCAGAATTGCACATAATATTCCAACAGATGCCCCAACCCAGCTCCATCTGCTGCATTATAAAATATAACACCAAAACATCCCATCATTTGCAATTACACACCATACACATCATCACCAAGGTGGAATTTTCACCTAATATCATACAAGTTTGTGCTGGTTCATGGGGAGGGTCAAAACTAGGGGAACCAGGAGATGATATTGGAAATGAATACCAATAGGTGAAGTCGGAGAAACAGTAGTTAATAAAATTGCCTTGTAAAAATTATAATCTGGAAGCATTATAATTGTGGGCGGCACGTGGAGTTTGCACGTTTTCCCCGTGTCTGCGTGGGTTTCCTCCAGGTGCTCCGGTTTCCTCCCACCGTCCAAAGATGTGCAGGTCAGGTGAATTGGCCATGCTAAATTGCCCGTAGTGTTAGGTAAGGGGTAAATGTAGGGGTATGGGTGGGTTGCGCTTCGGCGGGGCAGTGTGGACTTGTTGGGCCGAAGGGCCTGTTTCCACACTGTAAGTAATCTAATCTAATCTAATCTAATCACTGAGAGAGACCTGTCTCAAGGAAACAAGTTTAGGCGTTAAATATTCCTGATTGGAGGGTGTTCATAGAAGATAATAAAGGAGAAAAAAAACGTGGTGTTTTTGGTTAAGGAGAGCATAAGAGTTTCAGAGGATTCAAGGTCAGAAATTATTTGGTTACAGCTGAGGAACAAGGAGGATGCAATTACATTGCATCTATAGACCAGCAACTAGTGGAAGGATGCAGAGGAATAAATTAGTAAGGAAGTTATTTAAGTGTAGAGTAGTTACAACAGGACATGTTAACTAACTCCATATAAATAAGATAATAGTAGTGTGAGATGAAGTGACAAATGTTCCTAGATTGTTCTCAGAATTTCCTACTGTGGTGTCTAGTCAAACAAAAAAGGAGGCAAGGCTAGGCCTGGTTCTTGAGACTGAGTTGGACCAAGTACATCAAGTGAAATGGGTGCCATTTAAGGGCAGTGAACATTGTATCACGGGTTTAGGATGACAGCAGAAAATGATGTTATTCTTACTTTGGATTGACCAGTCAATTGGCAGAATGGTCTTTAGTGGACCATGAACATAGACTGGAATGTGCCAGAAATGCATACTGCAGACTAAAATGTGCTCCTCATGGGAGACTGGCTAGCAAGGTTAGATTTCATGGAATACAGGGAGAACTAGCCATCTGGATTTCCTTTGAATGATCTTTACATTTTGTTTTTATAGATTTATACACACACTAGGTAGGAGATGCTGGAACTGCCATGCAGTACAAGCTGTCTTTTATATTAGATATTGAATTGAGGACTAGTTGATATCTTCAGTCAATGTAATATGGAAAGAGAGGGTATTATTCCAAAGGGGAGCAGGGTGTGATCACGACGTTCTGGCTAACATTTATCTCTCAAATGATATCCTCGCAGTTTAAAAACTGAAAGAACTGCGGATGCTGTAAATCAGAAACAAAAATGTAAGTTGCTGGAAAAGCTCAGCAGGTCTGGCAGCATCAGTGAAGAGAAATCAGAGTTAACTTTCATGTCCAATGACCCATCCTCAAAGCTGATGGTAGCTAGGAAAACAGTTTTTATGCAGAAGATAGGGTAGATAGCGACAACTGATTAAGCAGCAAGAATTCACTGAATGTAATGTTGAACTAGAATCATATTACAAAATTGCTTTTAAAAAATTGGTCTTGAGATCTGACATCCAACACCATTTCTTAACACTGAGTGAGGATATTGGTTTGTGACAGCAACAAATAAGCTATTAATATTTGATCAAATGCTAATTGAGGATTGACCACAGTCCAAGTACATTATTTAAAACAATGCACTGTGATGGATGTTTGTGAGGTACAGATTGAACAAATATTCAAGTGAAATAACCACATTTCCCAATACCTCCACTGCTACCAATAATTTAAAAACTTATATATAACTGCCATACAGAAAACGGCTGCAGAGTTTATTCAATAACTGTCACTGGAATCAAAGGTTAGTGTAAAGAGTAGTAACTGAACAGGCTGTCTTCAAAGACAATATGGTTTAGGCATGGTCAAGAAAAGTGAAAAGACATACAAATCCAAAACTCTCTGAATGACGAAAGAATGAACGAAAGAGTGTACTTACAACATATGTCAAGAATTAAAATACAATTGAGAAACAGCTGAATACAGAAGATTCAAAGGAAAGTGAAAAAGCAAATTCAAGCAGCAAAAGAGACAGCAGCTAACAAAATAAAATCCCAAAGACTTTATCAGGACATCAGTGGTCAAAAAATAATAAAGGAATAGGGCTGATTGGGGATCAAAAATGGGATTTACACATGAAGGCAACAGATATGGCTTAGAGGTGTTAATGCTAACTATTCATCTTTATCTGAAGGCAAAGGAGGAAGGCGATTAGAAGGGTTTAAAAATGATAAAGAGCAGGGACTGCACAAGCTTGTGGTTCTTAAATTCACAATGCACCATGGATACGATGCACCATGGATACAATGTACCATGGATACAATGTACCATGGATACGATGTACCCAAGGATACTGAAGGAAGTGTGAGTGGAAATTACAGAGGAACTGGCAATTATCTTTCAATTTTCCATGAATTCAGAAAACCATGTTGTCTTTGTCTTATAGTACTAAGATTTTCACATGTTGTTAAGACTCCCTTAATAATAGGTTCCAGCATTTTCTCAAGACTAATATATGGCTCATTGTCGTTCCATGCTTTCTCTTTCCCTCCTTTCTTGAATCGTCCTGATATATTTAACAACACTTCTAGAATTCAGGGAGCTTTAGAAAATTCATAACCAGCTCATCCACAATAGTGCCAGCTACCCCTTTTAAACTTCTTCAACGTAGGATATCAGGTTTTAGGGAATTGTCAGATCTAAAGTTTCTCCAACACTTTTTCTCTGCAGAAATTACATCCCTTATGGTCCTTGCTCCCTGGTTTATTCTTTATTTCTGTTGTGTAATGGCCTGGTTTTACTCTCAATGGCAAAATATCAGCTATCTTCCCAAAAAGCCATATTTGCTTCGGCTGTAGGCTGCAGAGAATACAAATGTAAATATTTCAAAGAGCAATTTTTTTACAAAATTGTAAATTTTAAATAATAGTAACACTTACTTAGGTTTGCCATAGTGTATCACACCACTTTGACTGTCCTCCATCCCTGGCTCCTCTCTTTCCTGCCCACCAGGTGCCTGTTCATCCTAAACCTGATCCCTCTCCAATTCCTCCAGCTGCTCCTCTCTAGGGCCCTTCACTTTTCAAGCTCACTCATGTTGAAACCAGCACTTGATTAAGGGGGAAGACATGCCAGAGAGGCAGGACGGGTGCCAGAGCGTTGGGTGGGTTGGGCAGGGGAGGTTTATTAGAGGAACAAGATGTGCTGGGTGATCAGAAATATTTTTATTTCAAAATTTACAATAACTTAATTTGTGAATGGGTTTATCAAACATTTCAAGTGTTGACCCCTTGAATTATGCCTGAAACTGTCAGCCTTAACAGATTGCATGGTCAAGCCCATGTACATTGAGGGAAAACAAGTAAAGTTTTCAAACTAATACAATCCCTACAGTGTGGAAACAGGCCATTTGGCCCAACAGTTCCACACTGACCCTCTGAAGAGTAACCCACCCAGACTCAATCCCCTACCCTATTACTCTACATTTACCCCTGACTATTGCAACTAACCTCCACATCCCTGAACACTATGGGCGATTTAGATTAGATTCCGTACAGTGCAGAAACAGGCCCTTTGGCCCAACCAGTCCACACCGACCCTCCGAAGAGTAACCCACCCAGACTGATTTCCTTCTGACTAATGCACCTACCACTATGGGCAATCTTTAGCATGGCCAATTCACCTAACCTGCACATCTTTGGACTGTGGGAGGAAACCGGAGCATCCAGAGGAAACCCACGTGGACACGGAGAGAATGTGTAAACTCCACACAGACAGTCGCCCGAGGCTGGGATTGAACCCAGATCCCTGAGGCTGTGAGGCAGCAGTGCTAACCACTGAGCCACCGTACTTCAAGGATAAAGCAAACATCAGGTCGCTATGATCCCAGAGGATTATTATAGAGAGCTGATGATGGTTTGACATGAAAATCACTATGGGCGAGGTTGAGAAAGGAAAGTCCTTCATGATAACCTCAGCCAGGGCAGGAATTGAATTCACACTATTGGTATAGAATCCCTACAGTGTGGAAGAAGGCCATTCAGCCCATCATGTCCACACCAACCATCTGAAGAGCATCCACCCCCCCCAACCCCCGCTTCCCCACCCCACCCCACCCCACCCCTGTCACCCTGTGTTTGCCATGGCCAGTCCACCTAAGCTGCACAGTCATACAGCATTGAAACAGAACCTTTGGTCCAACGAGTCCATGCGGACCATAATCCCAAACTAAACTAGTCCCAACTGCCTGCTTCTGGCCCATACCCCTCCAAACATTTCTTATTCATGTATTATCCAAATGACTTTGAAATACTGTAATTTTGCCAATGTCTGGAAACCGGTGCACCAGGAGAACACTCATGCAGACAGAGGGAGAATACGCAAAGTCCGTACAGACAGTCGTTCAAGGCTGGATTTGATTTCTTTTTCTTTTTTTTAGATTACATTAGAGTGTGGAAACAGGCCCTTCAGCCCAACAAGCCCACACCAACCCGCCGAAGCGCAACCCACCCATACCCCTACATTTACCCCTATACCTAACACTACGGGCAATTTAGCATGGCCAATTCACCTGACCTGCACATCTTTGGACTGTGGGAGGAAACTGGAGCACCCAGAGGAAACCCACGCAGACACGGGGAGAACGTGCAAACTCCACACAGTCAGTCGGCTGAGGCGGGAATTGAACCCGGGTCTCTGGCGCTGTGAGGCAACAGTACTAACCACTGTGCCACCGTGCCGCCCTGACACTGGGAGGTAGCAGTGCTAATCATTGTACCAACCCCATCACCATATCACTCTGTAACACAAACCAGCTGTCCAGCCAATTGAGCTAACATTCTCCCCTTTTTCCACTTTAAGGCTAGAAATGATAGGATTGTCAATGTGCCACTACGCATTGCTTCAGACCCATAAAGACCAATAATTAGTAAAAAGAAATTAAGACTTTTAGTTAATGATTTAAAAAGTGAAATAGCAAGGTTTCACATTTTAAAAAAGATGTTTAGTGTAATGAAACACTAAAATAATTATTGACTAAAAAGCTATCATCTCATAGTTTAACTCACGGAACAGAATACTCCGCCCTTTTGAATTTTAGCACAGATGAAAAACACGCATTCTACAGATGTTATGCCATGCTGCTGTTCCAGCAGAAATGAAATTCTCCTTGGATCAGTCCAAAATGCTAAGGATTGACTTAGAGTAATTGAAACATAGAGATGTGCAACACAGAAACAGACCCTTTGGTCAACTCGTCCATGCTGACCAGATATCCTAACCTAATCTATTCACATTTGCCAGCACTTGGCCCATATCCCTCTAAATTCTTCCTATTCGTATAACCATCCAGATACCTGTTAAATGTTGTAATTGTACCAGCCTCCAACACTTCCTCTGACAGCTCATTCCATACACGCATCACCTTTGTGTGAAAACGTTGCCCTTTAGTTCCCTTTTATATCATTTCCCTCTCACCCAAACCTATGGCCTCTGGTTCTGAATTCCCCCATCCCAGGCAAAAGACTGTCTATTTATCCTATCCACGCCCTTCATGATTTCATAAACCTCTATAACATCACCCCTCAGCCTCCGATGCTCCAGGAAAAACAGCCCCAGCCTATTCAGCCTCTCCCTATAGCTCAAATCCTCTAACCCTGGCAACATCCTTGTAAATCTTTTCTGAACCCTTTCAAGTTTCACAACATCCTGCTGATAGAAAGGAGACCAAAATTGCATGCAATATTCCAAAAGTGGCCTAACCAATGTCTTGTACAGCCCAACTCCTATACTCATTGCTCTGATCAATAAAGGAAAGCATACCAAATGCCTTCTTCACTATCCTATCTACCTGCGACTCCACTTTCAAGGAACCTTGTCGAATGCCTTACTGATGTCCATACAGACTTCTTCTTATTTTCTTCCTATTCCAATCTGAGAACTTTTTAATTCCAGAAGTAGCTTCCACAGTGCAAGTTTTCCTGGAGCTTGTTCCTTCCAGGAATCGCTAAATCAATCTTGCACCCTTGTTTTAATTTCTAATAATTTTGATCTTTTTTCAGTCAAAGTGCAGAATTCCAACTAGTTTCCGGCACAGTGAAACTGAAAGGATTTTCACATTCTCGCTGCGTGCCCTCTCCCAGACATTTGCAAAAAACACATCTTTCATTTCAATGTTAAAAATGACACAACACCAGGTTACAGTCCAACAGTTTTATTTGGAAGCACTAGCTTTTGGAGCGCTGCTCCTTCATCAGGTGCTTGTGGATTATAAGATCATACAACACAGAATCTACAGCAAAAGCTTACAGTGTGATGCCACTGAAATGAAACATTGAAAAATCCTGGATTGTTGGTTGATCTTTCATCTTTTAGAATGACCATGTTAGTTTTGGTTCTCCCATCTCAGAAATCCCAGAACTTCTTGAAAGTTACATTCTCAAGTTAGCTTTAGCAATAGGTGTCATCTCAGCTCAGACACTGCATTGAATGTGTGAAGTTAAAGTCGTCAGTGTCCCAATGTTCAGACTGATTCTATTTCTATTTCTAAAGTGGGATTTACAGAATCTTATATGGACTTATGCAGTTTTTAAGCAAAATAAAATGTAATTCTGCAAGTACAAATTCACCCCACAAACTATATATGTGTGCATCCAGGGGAGACAGAGTGTGAGCATGTGGGTGTGTGTGTGGCGGGGTGGGGGAATGGGGAGTTTGAGTGTCTGTGAGAAAGTATGTGTGTGAGTGTAATGGGGTATACGTCTGTGAGAGGATGTGGGTGTGGGTGTGAGTGTGTAGGGTGTATGTGTGAGTGTATGAGAACGAGCTTATGTATGAGTGAGGGTCTGTGTGTGTGTGGGTCTGTAGGAGTATGTGTGTGCGCTTGTGTGCATGTGTGTGAGAGTGTATATTGCAGTGGGGTCACTTGTAGAGTGACATGTGTCATTTCAATGGTATTTAGCAAAATGTGTAACCCTGGGCATCCAACTTTTTTTTTGTCTCACTCACTGGGTCAGTTTTGAAATAATAAGGAAATTTAGGAATCAAAATGCCACTGGCCATTCAGCCCCTCGAGTATCTTCTATCATTCTGTTAGATCTTAAATTACCTAAAACCTCCTGTACCTGGCTTCAGTTCAAATCCCATGATACTCTCCCCCTAGTAAGAAAGTTGACAATTTCCACCTTGAAAATTCCAATTGTCTCCCAATGTCCAAATACCCCATGAAGGGGTGTTATACAGTTCCATTCCCTTTACTTTTGAAAAGCTTTCTGATTTCACTCCTGAAATTCAAAATACTTTGAAAATCACATCTCCCAAAGAATAACCTCTCCACCCCCTCAAGCCATTTTATTTTATAATCTGTGCTGTTACAGATTTGTCTTACAGTATTCAATTAATTGCTGTCAACCCCTTTCAACAGTACTGTATAAATTAGAATAAACTTCCCATTGAAGATTATCTTAATCTGGAATATATCAACCCAAAATGTTATACAGGGAAAAGCTCTGAGAAAAGGTCACTTGATCCGAAACGTTAACTCTGATTTCTCTCTCGAGTCGAAGAATGTGCTGCTAGAAAAGCACAGCCGGTCAGGCAGCATCCAAGAAACAGGAGAATTGACGTTTTGAGCATAAGCTTTTCATCAGGAATGAGGGAGTGGCGATAGGTAGATGAAGGTGGGACTGAAGGTGATAGGTTAGAGAGGAGGGTGGAGTGGATAAGTGGGAAGCAAAATGGACAGGGCAAGAGGGCGGGAGGGGAAATGAGGAAACTGGTGAAATCCACATTGATCCCGTGTGGTTGCAGGGTCCTAAAACTGAAGATGTTCTTCCTTGAGGCGTCAGGTGGTAAGGGTTCAGCAATGGAGAAGGCCCAGGACCTGCATGACCTTGGTGGAGTGGGGGGGGGAGTTAAATTGTTCAGCTACAGGGTGGTAGGATTGTTTCATGTGTGTTTCACATAGATTTTCTTTGAAGTGCTCTGCAAGTTGGCGTCCTGTCTCCCCACATCGGGAGCAATAGATACAGTAGATGGCGTGTATGGAAGTGCAGGTAAATCTCTGATGCACGAAACAACCCCACTGCCCCATGGCTGAATACCTCATCTTCCACCTTGGGACCCTCCAACCATACGGGATCAATATGGATTTCACCAGTTTACTCATTCCCCTTCCCTCCACCTTATCCCAGTTCCAACTTTCCAGCTCAGCACCACCGTCATGACCTGTCCTACCTGCCCATCTTCCTTCCCACCTATCCGCTTCATCCTCCTGTCCGACCTATCATCTTCACCCCCACCGTCATCCAGCTATTGCCTTCCTGCCATGGATTGGCATGGTGGCTCAGTGGTTAGCACTGCTGCCTCACAGCACCAGGGTCCCAGGTTTGATTGCAGTCTTGGGTGACTATCCTTGTGGAGTTTGCATATCACCCCAAGTCTGTGTGGGTTTCCTCCCACAGACCAAGGATGTGCAGGTCAAGTGAATTAGTCATCCTAAATTGTCCATAATGTTAGGTGCATTAGTCACAGGGAAACAGGTCTGGGTGGGTTACTCTTCGGAGGGTCGGTGTGGACTGGTTGGGCTGAAGGGCCTGTTTCCACACTGTAGGGAATCTAATCTTACCCCAGCCCCACCCCCTCCCATTTATCCCTCAGCCCCCTTGGGCCACCTCCTCATTCCCGATGAAGAGCTTATGTTCTGAACGTTGATTCTGCTGCTCCTCGGATGCTGCCCGTGCTTTTCCAGCACCACACTTTTGGTCTTTGATCTCAAGCATCTGCAGGTGCTCACTTTCTCGCCGTCTAATTTCTCTAAAATGATGCTGCCAGACCTGCTGATCTTTTCGAGTAATTTTTGTTTTTTGTTGTACAAGAAAAGTTGCGAGAGTGGAAACGAGAGAATTATTGTTTTATGTCGGTGAGTTTGTTTTTATTTCCCTCCTGCTATGCTGTCTTTTGAAGGAAATTGGGTGTTTTTTTAGATACAGCCACTATTGTAATGGAGAGTTGGCGGCAACTTTACACATAGCAGAATCCCACATATAACAATTGGACAATGGGGCCAGATGATGCGTTTTAGTTGAGGACATAAATGTTGGCAATACCAGGGAGAAACCCCCAACTCTTCTTCGAAATCCCATGGGATGTTTTAGGACTCAGTACAAGAGTGCGAACTTCAAACATTTTAAGGCAGTTCAATTGGGTAATGGTGAGAGACTGTACGGACTTCCTGTTTGTAAAATAGGTCAAAAGGTTGTATCTCTATCATGGTGATGTGCACTTACGCCCCAAACCTGTGACGCGCCCCAAATCGAATTTAAACCAAATCCAAATCCCACAGTAATCTAATTTGGAAATGTGGTAAAAACAATGACTGCCGATGCTGGAAACCAGATTCTGGATTAGTGGTGCTGGAAGAGCATGGCAGTTCAGGCAGCATCCAATGAGCTTTGAAATCGACATTTCGGGCAAAAGCCCTTCCTTTTGATGAAGGGCTTTTGCCTGAAACGTCGATTTCGAAGCTCATTGGATGCTGCCTGAACTGCCATGCTCTTCCAGCACCACTAATCCACAACTTGGAAATGTGGCAAGTTAGGGAAACTCAGCAGGTCTCGAAGCATCTGTGGAGAAACAGGAGCTAATGTTTGGAGTGCAGTGACCCTTGGTGACTATTGGTCCCTGCGGGTCAAGGCCACATGGCTTGCAGCAGTTCACCACCACCTTCTCGAAAGCAACTAGGGATGGGCAGCCGACACTGGCCCGCGAAGTTACTGGGGGAACTGGAGCCCAATTCCCGTCTTGTGTTCTGCGCCATTATTTACAAACCCCGAGCGTCAAGAAATGACAACACCACTGCTCCTTTTTTAAATACCTCATTTATTTTTCTTTTGTTTAAAATTGTTTTGATTTTTTAAATTTGTTGTTTCAAATGTGATCACTGCAAAGTCGACCACAAGCGTCTGAAAACAAAATAAAATAAAAATAATTGTGATTAATCTCATCACTTCGAACAACGCTGCAAATGCGTTAATGCATAAAATAGCCGGGCGGTGGTGGGTTGCTGATGTGAGGGAGGGAGGATGAGGAGGAAACAGAGGGTATATAAAATCAATTCTAATACCACTAACAGTTTACAGGAAGGCGCAGGCTTAAATGGCACCACATACACGGATGCAACAATGCAATGATAGGAATGATTTTGCTCTCATTTATATATATAGACATATATATATATAAAGTCAGTGTTGCCACCAGGAAGTCTTGCACACTGGCGAATTAAACGAAGCAGCCAGCACTTTTGAGATGTCCCTTAAATTTGAGCTAGTCCCTGTAACCAGCCTGGTCAGATCGCTCCAGAGAAAACCCGAGATTCCCAACAGAAACGGTACATAATGAATAAGCTCCGGGCATTTTATAACTTTGAATTGGGGGGGGGGGGGGGGGGGGAGCACAGATATCCCCCCCCGCCAACTTTAATGAGGGAAAAGGGGGCTTCACTCGTGAAATATCCTTCCCTTCATGGTAACTTAAACCCTAGTGACAACAGAGATTACGTTTGATTTTTACGAAAACACACCATTAAGTGACATACACAACAAACTTGTACAAAGGGATCTCTTTGTAAATCAGCCGAGTCCAGTTACTACAATGAGAAAAGGAAGTTTTTTTTCACTGCTGTGAGAAGTATTGTAAATGTCACACACAGTTTAAACCCAGCGGTTCTCAGCGAAGTCCTTGTAGAAAAGCTTAGTTTAAAAATAAGTCAGAAAGACCTTCCAACCCCAATGGAATTTTTCTCCCTAAGTATTCCTTTTTTTTAAAAAAAATCTCAACTTTAAAAAAAAGCTGACGAGGAGTTAAAATCCAAAGGGTGGCAATCTTTGAGACCAGACTTACTGCTTGGTCAAATAAAAACTCTATCTAAAACTTCACCCCCGTGCCATACAGCTAATTATTTGGGAATGTATTACAGATTATAATAATATTGCGCCGAGTGGTCCGTTGTAAATTGAGCCAAAAGGCGAGAAAGAGAATTTAGAAGCCGCGCGAGCAAGTTTTTTGAACTGGGATCGAAATCAGAGCGTTAGACGAGTCAGGCACCCAAGGGGGGCAGAAAGGAGACAGACATTGCGATGAGCGTGGGGTCGGCAGGGAGAACACAAGAGTTTGTTTCCGCCTGGAGTGTGCCTTTCTGAACTGGCCACACTCACCTGAAACAGGGGACTGGCTCCACCAATATCAGGGACGGCTCTCTGGGCTTTGTCCAGGGGTGAAGGGGTGGGGTAAAATGTACTTACTCCCTCATTTCAACTCAGGCAGACGGAGCTGTTTGAACGAGGAGCTGCTGAGTCAGATTGAACTAAGAGATGTTCCAACACTTGCTGTTTTTAATACTCAGGAGAGGTATTTTGACAAACGCCAGCAGCGGATTTTGTTCAGTTTTATTGAAACCCGAATACTGGGCGGGGGAGTGGAAGAGAAATTAAAAAAAATCTTTTAACGTGCTATTCGAAAAAAAAAACCCACGTCTATTTTGGGCGAAAGTTTTTGGTTCATTTTACGAGATATGATATTTTAAATGCACTGCTCACATTTTAAACAGCATCCCTTCTGTTGGGTCCGGTGGTAAATGTTGTTGGGTTTAGTCTCCCCGCTCACTGTATGGTACAGTTTATTTTAAACATCCGTTCGAAGCTTATGGAGGGGAAGTTGGCTGCTATCAAATACCCATGGGCATTCAACACGGTTCAATACTGACGGCTTGAATACTGCATTTTCAGCTATTGCTATTCATTGATTGAGGGGGTCGGCTGTTTCGGGTAAGGAAATGTTATTACAGTGCATTTTTATATATATATATATATTATATATATAGATTTATGTATCACACTCCTACTAAACAAACCATTCCATTTGTCAACCTGGAGCTAGGGATGCCATAAGCCAATGGACTATTTGCCTTTTCAATAAGGACAGACTACGTTCATCAGCCAATCTCAGACGTGATAATGCAGACAGCAGCTGGATTCCTCCTCACTGAACTAACCACTCCTTTTAATTAAAGGAAACATTTCTGATGTAATTTAACCAGCATCATTCCAAGCTCTGGAAAATCACAGTTACAAAGTGCAGGAGTTGCAACTCTTGTCTTTTACAGTGCTTAGCTGTTTATTGTAAAACCAATACAGGAAATAAACCTGTCAAAGTAATAATGCCTTTCATGGGTCCTCTTTAATCCATTCTCGACTTTAGACTGAACAGAACTTGACTGTAACATCATGCAATGGTGGTGCAAGTTAGGTTTCACAAGATTCCATTCATTTGGTTAATACTATTTTTTAAACTACATGCAATATCCATAATACAAATTCTTCTTTCACCACTGGGGAGGATGTGCGAATATGTTCAAGCTATACACAGCACCAAAGAGAGAGAGAATGGTTGTAGGGGATGGCAGTGAAGGTGTAAGAGGAAATGAAGATGGGTTGGGGGGGTGGGGGTGCAGGGCAGGGTGGTAAATTGAACAAAGCAGCACTTTTAACAAGAGACAAAACTTGTGGAACGCAGGAGTGTTAACATAAAGTGGAATTCTTAAGAAATATTATCTCTCTCCCCTTCTGAATTGCACATGGACGATTCCTCTCCCAGCCTGCAGAACTCTTAAAGTGGGTCTATTAAGAGCAACAAACACTCTCAATCACATAGCAACTTGTAAAGAACCTTCAGCAACCAGCACCTCACTGTGCCAAAATGACAGATGTCAATTAGCAATAGGGTGGTCAGGGCGATTAAGCAATTTCAGAGAAAGTAAATTCAAAACAGTGGAAACAGTGAAATTCTCACCCTTCGGCCCACAGCAGCAAGACTCTCCACAGTCGTACACTTCAAGACAATATTTGTTATTAAAACTAAAGTGTGGGAAATTCTGGCAGCCCATAGGTTAAAAGGTACAAAGTAGTGCAGTCTGAAACAATGGCAGCTGCAGTGCTAAACTGCACAGTGTATGTGCCCATGTCATGCAGCAATAAAGCAGGAACTGGAGGATAAATGGCAAATATGGATTTGACTATAATCTCTACCTGGGTTACTTTCTGCAGACTGATTAACTTAGGTGATTGATAAGCCATTCACAACTCAGTTAAAATCTATCCAGACTTTAAGACAATTTTAACCTAACTTGGCCATTAGAAATCAGAAGTCAAGAATAATATTTGGTAGGCTGTGGAAGAGGTGAGTCACCCAGGTGGCTGACTTGGTGAGTGGTAAGCAGCTACCCTGCAGAGTTTGTGTACCTGCCCAGTGAAAGGAAACTAGTCAATAAGGTCTTTAAGCAGAAGGGAGATTACAGAAGGGTGAACCAATCTAGATGCTCTAGATTGGTTCACACCCCTTCTAGAAATTGCATGTCAGCTCATTCTTAGAGCTTAGACTGCATTCAGCCTTGGCAGCCAAGACCATGATATGGGCAAATTGGAAAACCTGGCAAAGGCAGCAAGAGACTGATGTGCCCAAGCAAAAGGTTACAGGACCACATCACCACTCTTTAGACTCTGCTGAATATGGGCGACAAGAGAATATTTAATCTTGCCCCATACACCAAAGGCAGAATTACAGACATGTCTGAAAGAAGTTAGGTGCATCTTAATAACTCTCTCCAACAGTGGTATAAGCAAGGTACCACATCTGATCTGTATGGGATCTGTCGTTATCTCCAGCTGATTGAAGAGTTCCATTAACACAAGCTTGACTTTAAACAAGTCAGCATCTCTGCCATTCTCCAATCTCTGTGATAAGCTATAGGGTCAGTGTCTGATGGACTCTCCCTAGAGATTTCTTTAGCTATCACAAACCTGAGTGTGAAGTACCAAACCTGATATTGGCACAAAAATCAAAAAGAGGGATCTATCTCATAGGCACCTTTTTAAAGCTTCAATACTATCTGGCCGATAATATAACAAATTGGAAAGTAGATGCCATCTTGAGGTTCATGTGTTACTGAAAGTGGAAAACTGAAGACGTACATCTTTGGAGCTGCCAGTGATTGTGGTTAATGGCTTGGTCAGGGAACTGTGGAAAGATGTGGACGTAATGGTGCAATTAAGAACTTCAGTTGATTGAGTACATCATTGGCCACTGGAGGAACAGGATCAGGAGGTGAGGACAAGTACATTTTAATCAAATCTCCAATCTTCAGTCAGTCAATAAATTATAAATGCAGTGGAAATCCAACCAGGGCTTTTAACTGTATAGAACTCTCAACTTCTTGTCCGTCTTTAAATCATTGGGCTACCGAGAGCAAATGGGTCATACATAAACATGGGTGTCTCCATACCAAACGTCAAACTTATACACAGATAAAGCAAAGTCAGTATATCAGCCATTATGAGCTCAAGTGGAGGTGATCAAAATGCCAAATGAAGTGATCACCCTGCCCTCTGTATCTCATCCTCCCTTTCCCAAGAAGTTAGCCATACTTTGTTCTTCTTCCATTTGGGGAATTTTGAACTTATAGTTGGGAGAGAATGGGAACAGCAGGCAAGGAAGTATTTGACCTTTCTGAAGCATGAGCCAACTCCACACTGCCTGGTCTAAACCCCAAGAATGGGGAGGAGGGGAAAAGTGCACCTTGCATTACAAGTGACTCACTCACACATCCAACCCATGTCAAGTCACAATATGCAAAGTCATCATTCCTGTCCTGGACCCCTATCCTGTCTCCCAAAGCATATAGAATTTTCCAAACTTGATTTGCATCCAATTAACACCATCACACTTACTTGAATCAATTCAAAAATGAGGCCAGTGTTAACATTAAAGGGAACGGTCTCTTAAAAGTTACTACACATTTTTTTTCAGACATGCTAAAAGGAACCAAAATTGTCACAAATCATATTTTATTACCCCACACTGGGTATAAAGAGGACTGTGTCTTTGGTTATCTTTTCCATGACTATTTTCTATCCTGATGATTTTTCTGAAGATGTCCTGCAAGCTGGATTCACAGTACTGGGTCCATCATGTCACAAAGAGTCACAAGGAAGAGCAGATGAGATTCCTTGCAACTCCCATTTTCTAATCTTAAAGCACAATTTCTTCCAAATGTCATAACCCTTTAGCTTTGCTCTATTTTTACATATCATTGCAGTTTCTTTTCCCAACAGATCTAGGGCCTGTAGGACTTTCTCTGTGTAGCTCAGCACTTCTATAACCAAGAATGTCTTAGCTTGTTCATACATCTGTGGCAGACACTGGAGGCCATCACTATTATAAGTGTCTGCTTGTTACTCATATTACAAAATAGTGCAATGTTTCAAAAGTATTCATAAATAACTCCAAACCCCCTTTTTTAATATACAGAAATGTTTAGAGACACACTGAGATGGCACTCCAAAAATTGCCAATTCTCTCATCTGGGAACAAAACAAAAAAAAAGTCATTTTCGTATAGGTCGTTTCTAATACAAAAATACTCCTGCCTCCACATGCAGTTTTCTCATTTGACATATTGCAGGTTCTTCAAACATAAAATTTTGTGCAAATGTTTCTTTAAAGTTAAGTGAGATAATTAAAGACAGCATTTTACATACATTGCTTAAACTAAGGTCTCTTTTTAAAGGAACACAGAGTATTGGAACTTCCTTATCTAAAGTAGTTCAGTAGAACTACCTGAAGCCTTATGCTTGATGTTCGATTCAGATGTGACATAGCTAAGTATTAACTTTATACAATTGGGTGGGGGTGGGTGGGGGAGCAGAGGAGGAAGGAGGAGCAAGTGTGGCTGACCATGCTCTCCCACTCCCCGCTCACCTGGGCCCCCTGGTTTGAGTTGAAGTGCACAGAGTGGGTCTCAGAAGGGATGTCCGGTCTTTTTGTCTTTGCTGTTCCGGACAACTGTACTCTCAAGGCCATGGTTCTGAGGGTGCTGCAGTCTGTTGCTGCCCATCACGGAGAGGACGCCGTGGTTCTGCTGGTGCTGGAAAAAGGTCGATCCAGGGTAGTGACCTATGACCTCATTGTAAGTGGGCGGGGGTCCTTCCATTCGGCCATTGTTGCTGTAGCTGGTAGCACTGATTCCAGAGTTACTGCTTGGTGGGCAGGGCCCACTGTTGTAAATTGACGTGTCTATCAGGTCGCTGTCAAAGATAGTCCTGTTTGGGGGTGCTCGGACTGACTCACGGTTCAGTTCCATCTGCTGCTCAGGGTCACGGAGCTGGAGGGTACATGGCCCCTGGTAGGGAGGGGGCTCCTCACCGTCTGACAGAGAGATGGTGGGGGGCAGGTCAATCTCATGCTGCAGGTAGGGGTAAGTGGGCTGAAAACGACTAAACCGATCTCGTTGTAGGAAAGACGGGACCGTCAATCTGTCTGTCGACCTGGGTGTGTAGATCTGCTGCTGAAAGAACAAAAAGACACAGTCACATAGTTACTCCCCACAAGAGCATCTAACAGTTATTGCACTGACAAGCTGAAAACTGTATGCCAAACAAAATGCCCAAAATTAAAACTAGGATGTAAAAATACACGTGATCCCATTAAGCTCTAATTTAAGGTGACTGAAATTTCAGTTATCCAGGGCAAAAGTTAATACAACCAAACTTGCAATTCTATCCCGCCTGACGTGATCTTGTCACACCCCAACTCATTTTAATACCAAATAACTTTTTCTTTTGAAGTGTACATAATGGGAAAATGCAATTGCTAACTTGTGCACACCTAGATTTCAAAAACAATGTCATGAGGTCAGATGTGGGGATGATTGCACATTGTTCAGCACCATTCGTGACTCCTCAGGTACTGAAGCAGTCCATGTTCAAGTGTAGCAAGACCTGGACAATATCCAGACTTGGGCTGACAAGTGGCAAGTAACATTCATGCTACACAAATGTTTGGCAATGACCATTTCCAATAAGAGACAATCTAACCATTGCCTCTTGACAATGGCAATACCATTGTTGAATCCCCCACATAAACATCCTGGGGGTTACCAGCAAGCAGAAGCTGAACTGGACTAATCATAAGTACTGTGGCTACAAGGATAAGTCAGTGACTAGGAATCTTGCAATGAACACTCACTTCCTGACTTGCCAAAGCCTGAAGAACTTATATCAGCATTTTACTGACATTGGTTGAGAGAGAAAGTATTGGTCAAGGCACTGGTGAGATTTCCATGTTCTTCTTTGAACAGTATGATCAGATTGTTCATGTTCATAGAGGGGGAAGTCAGCTGCTGTGCAACACTCCTCAACATCGATTTTGTATTCCGATGTTCTGGATTGAGGCCTGAACATCCTCCTGCCTCACGGACACCACTAACTTCTGAGACAGGGGAAACACATACTGAATGGGCAGCTGTTTCACTTGGACTCAAAAGATTGCTTGTTGCACTGTGCTGGGTGAAGCTTTTACAGAGCTTCAGGCTAATGTCACAAAGTACAGTTGCTCTGCTGGAAATATTGGTCAATGTAAACTACGGCTACTGCTACATTCATGACCATCTCCTCCACAGCCTGCATACCTAACCCCTACACAGCCAAGCAGCCACCTTTATCATAGTGTTGCGTGTGTGACGAGACTATGACTGAAGACAGGTGTTACAAACCACAAGCATCAGATCTAGGCATCTCTGGATTGGCTGTAACTACTTTATACTTGTTTCACCTACTCCAGGTACAAATTATAATCATCTAGGCTCAGTGCAGGGTGCTGGCAACACTCCGTCTCATTCCCTACCATTTGAAACTGAATATACGACTGCAGTCAGTTTTGCATTTGTCCTGACTAATGAGTCAGTGCAGTGAATTTGCTGAGGCAGTCTAAAATAAAGTTCTGTATCTATATTTATGTCATTCACAGGCTCAGCTCAGGATGTGATGAAGAGATAGTCTCCCCAGTGCCCTGGCCAATATTTAATCGTTCAAACAACATCATTAAAAACAGATTATCCTGTGGTGCATGGGAGATGATAGACTGAAATGTACAATTAGGTGGAAGCGAGAATTAGACCTTGCAGTCTTACCTCTGGCATTCCCCCTGCTGACACTGTGCTGTCTGAAGGCCCCAGGCCTCCCTCCCATACAATGAACAGGGTGATCAACAGCAACCTACAGTTTTGTGAAATTAATAACACAAAATATCATCAGAAGCCAATCAGCACTCTCTCAAGTACGGGCAGTCCGGAAATATCACACTAACCAATAACGACCAGCTGGTGAGATTTTTAATTCATTGTGACTAGTTGCTCCCACAGTCTGTCAAAAACCTGTCTTAGCCAGGAGTCCAGCCTTCAGGGTACAGCCCAAAGTCAGGAAAAATAATGCACAGTGGCAGGCACTCCAGCCCTCAGGGTGACAGCATCATCTTTCAGGCAAATCATTCAGAAAAGCTCCATCTGTAGGTCAAGTGTCTCAACTTTGGCTGTCCAAAACCTAAACTTTATTTACAGTTGCAAATCGTGGATTTTGGTTATTGTTAGGGGAGTATAACAACTCACTGGCCTGTTAATTAATTAATTAAATTAACATTAAGCAATTCCAGACTTGGATCAGAGGATGCCGGTTTTGAGACACTGCCCCTGGCTAAATCCCACGGCACAATTTGTATTAGTGCAACAGTATTCCTCCCAGGGCTTTTGCCAATAACGTTACTTCAATTACCAGCCTTAAAAAAGAAAGATTATCTGGTTTGTTTCACATTGTTGTTTGCGGGAGCATGTTATGTGTAAACTGACTGCCATGTTTCCAACATTACAATAGCGACTACGCTGGAGAAAACAAGTGTTTGTGACTGTGAAGAACTGGGAGACACTTGATTTTCCTACCTATGATCAAGATGTTGACACCTAGGACTGAAATTTCATGCACTGACATGGTTAGATGCAGAAAAGCAGGGCAAAGCTCTCACTACTGTGCATGAATCTATTTTAATAGTTTTGACAATTCCAGTTTCTCCACATCAATTACTCTGGGGCCAAATTTCTCATACAGATTGCATTGTAGATACAATTTTCATTTTTAATTCACCTGTGGGACGTTGGTGTCACTGGCTCGCCAGCATTTATTACTCATCCCTGTTTGAGAAGGTGGTGGTGAGCTGCTTTCGTGAACTGCTGCAGTCCACATGCTGTAGGTAGACCAATAGTGCCCTTAGGCAGGATTGTGACTTGGCACAAGTGAAGGAATAGCAATATATTTCCAAGTCAGGATGATGAGTGGTTTGGAGAGGAACTTGCAGTTGGTGGTGTTCCCAAGTACCTGCTGCCCTTGTCCTTCTAGATGGAAGTGATTGTGGGTTTGGAATGCGCCTGTCGTATCTCCAATTTCCTCCAGCCACCTTTATAATCTATTCTTAAATCGCAGCACAGGTCATTGTTTCATTTTAAACAACAGCAGAGTAATCCATAGCCTGACACTCTGGACCTTACGTTGAATTGCACCTTTGACACATGCTCAAGATTAGATAACATTTTGCGCTGAATCAGGAACTACACTCGATTCCCAAGTCCCCTACAAAGTGAGCAGTGACTAATCCAAATTGGGGGGAAAAAGCACACAGGGTGGGGTGGGGTGGGGTGGGGAGGGAGAGAGAGATGGGAACTAAAGGAGGGCAAAAAAAAGAGAAAGTGAAGAAGAGTGTGAATGAGACTATGTTAATGAGCGAAAGTCACACACTGTTCTAAGACATGACTCGATTGTTTTGTTCGTTATATTATCCAGGTTGGAAGGCATGTTCTTCAACTATTGAATATATCTGAATAACAAGGTTTTCCACCACCCCTGCTGACAATAAAATGAATCCTAATGTGACAGATATGATGAGGTTGAGCACAAGAGCTCAGTGTGGGAGGAACAGTGAACTTGGGAAACAGTGCATTTTTCAGGCCTTTTATCTTTAAGAAAAGCAAAGTGACTGTCGGAACAAATTACTGCAGATGCTGGAATCTATACTGAAAACAACAAGCAGTGGAGATGTCTTAGCACAGATTCAGCAGAGTAAACTCTCACCTTGGCTTCCTGCATCAGTCACTATCTATTCAGTGAGAAATTTCCCTTCCCCATAATTCATATTGGTTATTGTTGAGTGCTCTGTAAACTTGGGAAGTAGTAATGACGACCAAAAGACTTTAGCTGACCCACAAAAATGCATGCCTAACCAAGCTCAGATACTTCGGCCAATTAAAACCAAAACAAAAAAAATGTAACTTGCTACAACATTCACACAAATGGCTGGCAAAATAGCAGGAAGTTGTTGTCTTATTTACCAATCTTATCTCACCTCCCCCACAACACATCTCCCAATGTAAAAAGTACAAGAAATTAACTCTGACTTGCCACCGAGAGAGTGTACATCGAGGAAGTGATGCAATGACCTTGCTCGCTGTCTCAGTTTTGTGGCTAGATTTTGTTTTATGTTTGTTCATGGGATGCACAGGCATTCATTTCTCATCCCTGATTGTCTAGAGAGCCGTTTCATGTTGGCATGCCTCTGGAGATGTATGTGGACCAGGACAGCAGGACGGGAAAGGACAGACTCCCTCCCAGAAGTAGATTAGTAAACCAGATGGGGTTTTTTGGACAATCTACACTGGTCACATGGTGACCATTAGGCTAAATGTTTTACTTTGATTAAAAAAAAATTAGAATTAAAATAAAGCTGGACTGACAAAGGCCATGTAACCACAGTTGGTTGTTGCACAAACCCACCTGGTTCACTCATGTCCTTTAGGGAAGGTATTTTGCTGTCCTACCCTGGTCTGGCTTCCAGACTCACAGCAACTCTGGGCAATCAGGGATGGGACGCAAATGCTGGCCGAGCAAATGCTGGTGAACAAATTAAAAAAACACACACAGCATGAGGCTTCTTAAATAAAGCTAATCCTTTCCTTAATCTAAAAGGGTTTTTTTTGGCAGTGCAATGAGACCAATAATATTAGATTCCCCTAGCAGCCTCCCCATCATACAACTCATACATTTACGAGAAATACAGACAATTGAAAAACTACTTGGTTGAACAAGTATTTTGACTGTACAAAAATTGTTAAGGAAGCTGGCCAGCAAGTCATGGCGAAAGAAGGATCTGAATTTGTTGAGCCATTCTTAACCATATAAACAAAGCCTTGAATATTCTTTCACACTGTTTACCTTCTTTATAGACCTTTACTGAACACAATTATTTCTGAAAAGCAGGCAGGAGGAGGAGTGCCCGTAGACCAGCTTATGAATAAATATTGCTTATTATTATGAATAATAAGCAATGGCTAATCATTTCCCGTGTCGCCAGTAGATGGCACCATTGCTCCAGGGTTGTACCTACAGAGACATCATGGGGGCAGAGACACAGTTTGCAGACGACTAGGCTACACAGTGGTGATCAGCAAATGCAACGTGAACAGGCTGCTCAATGTTTATCTGAAATTCTGCGCCTTTGTTGCACAGAGGCTGAAAAATATAGAGTACTAAGTGAAAAGGTCATCCAGTCGCTGAATGATGTTACATCAACTCCCATTTCCAAGCATTTCTCCCACCCAGCCTCCAAACCCAGTGACAAGATAATTGGTGGAAAGCTGTCAGTGAACATAGCTTAATTGACTAAAAAGCAGGTCAATGTGGACAGAATAATTTCATTTTGCACCGAGTGGTCACTCTCAGGCCATTCTGGGCAGCTATAACTGTAACAGCACTGCAGAAACAACCATGTGCCAAATGTTCACTGTTCAGGGCACCCTAAGCCAGGAGGTCCAGGTTAAAGTCCCACATGCTCTAGAAGTGTGTAATAAAATATCTGAACATGTGGATGAGAATGATACCTTCAAATCCCACCAAGGTGCAGTGGTCATGTCCCTGGGCCCGAAAGCCTGGCTTCAGATCCTATCTGCACCATGGGTGTGCCATAACCAGTGTGCACAAGCTGACCAAAACTTCTCTCGACATGCACGTGGCTAAGCACGAGCGCACACCAGATCTTCGCTGCAAAATAGTTACCATGCTGGGACAGCTTCTCACATAGATCTATCACACGTCTCGCTCTAACAGAAAAACCTGTGATGCTTTAGTGACAAGTTTTCCAATGTTTAATTACTCCACTCAGCTCAGGCTGTGTTGCCGGGGAGCAACTTGAGTTGAGCCTGCAGAAGCCCACCAATCCCTACTCTCAGTGTTTGGGAAATAGTCAGTCAGTCGGAGTGCCAGCATATTCCTCTTCGAAAGCAATGATATGAAAAGCATGCTTGAAATTTGTATTAATGCGTTAAAGCGGTCAGAAACGTACAAATTCCTCTCACACACTTTCTAATATCAAACAACAAAAACGGTTCAAATCATTTCCAATTTGCATCTTCACCAGCAGAAAGTATTGTCTGAACTGCTCAGAGATTCACACTGAAAAAGGACAGATATACTGTAGTCTGAATGGTCATGCAGACCAACTAACCAGGATTAGCTTCAAATCAACCAGGAGGACCTCAGCTTATTAGAGTGACTCTGGGGAGACACTTAACGTTTCCTAAAGGACCAGCCATGGATCAGGATTCCTTGGCAAGCTGTATCAACAAGTATTTTTCTTAAACACAAAACACCATTCCAGTCCACGCACAAGTGCAAAAGTGTAGACTCGTATTAACCCAAGGGTGAACTGGGAACTTCTTTTCACTTGGGGGACCTAAATGAGGCTGAGCTATTTAACCTGGTCATCCAAAGGCTGGATTAGAAATCATAAATTTAAAACCTGTCTAATTTCAGTTTACAGCTGAGAGAAGAGAGTGCTGCTGAACAAAGAGACCTTGGAGTGCAGGTTCATAGCTCCTTGAAAGTCGAGGCGCAGGAAGATAGGATAGTGAAGGTCGTGTTTGGTATGCTTTCCTTTATTGGTCGGAGTAGAGTATTGAGTACAGGAGTTGGGAGGTCATGTTGCAACATTGGTTAGGCCGCTTTTGGAATACTGTATGCAAATCTTAGCTCTCTGTTATAAAAAGGATGTTGTGAAACTTGAAAGGGCTCAGAAAAGATTTACAACGATGTTACCAAGTTGCCAGAGTTGGAGGATTTGAGCTATAGGGAGAAGCTGAATAGGCTGGGGCTGTTTTCCTTCGAGCATCGGAGGCTGAGGGGTAACCTGATAAAGGTTTATAAAATCATGAGGAGCAAGAATTGGGTAAATAAGCAAAGTCCAGAACTAGAGGGCATAGGTTTAGGGTGAGGGGGGAAAGATATAAAATGGACCTAAGGGGCAATGTTTTCACACAGAGGGTGGTATGTGTATGGAATGAGCTGCCAGAGGAAGTGGTGGAGACTGGTACAATTGCAGCATTTAAAAGGTATCTGGATGGGTAGATGAATAGGAAGGGTTTAGAGGGAAATGGGCCAAATGCTGGCAAATGGGACTAGATTAGGTTAGGATACCTGGTCAGCATGGATGAGTTGGACCAAAAGGTCAGTTTCTGTGTTGTACATCTCTAGGACTCTATGAGCAGGGTATAGGAGACAGAAGTCAGAAGTTCATCCAAAACTACAAAGGGATAACAACCTCTCCAGCAGGATCAGGGCAGACAGCAAAGTGGCTGCATCACTACACCCTTACCATGAAGCAGGTGTGTGTAAAAACAAGAGTTCTGTGGAAAGGTCACTCAAACGTTAACTCTGATTTCTCTTCACCGATGCTGTCAGACGTGCTGAGCTTTTCCAGCAATTTCTGCACGTGTATGTGTTCCTGTATGTTGCAACTCGATGTGAGCTGGTGGTACAGTGAATACATCAGGAGTCCTCATGGCACAGCATAAATCCCAACCTTTTAGCCAGACTATGGGTCAAAGCCTCCTAGAATCAAGCATTGCCTGATCTCTTGCTAACTCTGTCCAAATGCAAAGGTTTGAAGAAAAACGCAACAAACTTTGTGGCTATACTCCCAAAGACCACTGGCTACAAAGCAATGGGACAACAGGAGATTTGACAGTGTAAAGGGCACTGCCAGGTACTTGACCCATGATTAATTTGATGTAGTTAATGAGGACACTCCACTTTGCATTACAGGTTGGTGGCTCAGTGATTAGCACTGCTGCTTCACAGCGCCAGGAATCCGGGTTCGATTCCAGCCTCGGGCGACTGTCTGTGTGGAGTTTGCACATTCTCCCTGTGTTTGTGTGGGTTTCCTCTGGGCGCTCCGGTTTCTCCCATAATCCAAAAGATGTGCAGGTCAGGTGAGTTGGCCATGCTAAGTTGCCCATAGTGTTAGGTGCATTAGTTACAGGGAAATGGGTCTGGGTGGGGTACTCTTCAGAGGGTCGGTGTGGACTCGTTGGGCCGAAGGGCCTGTTTCCACACTGCAGGGAATCCAGTCTAATCTCTGAGCGTACTGATATACTTTAGAAAGCTGTCTACTGCAGAGGAGCAGAATTGGATGGAAACTTGGCTGTGTTTGTTCTTTCTCTAAAGATAACGGAGACAGGAGGTGACAATCTGGTGTTTCTCAACAGAGAGTGGGGTGTACACTTCCCCCATTCAGAGAGAGTGGGGTGTACACTTCCCCCATTCAGAGAGAGTGGGGTGTACACTTCCCCCATTCAGCAGTCTCCTCCTGCTGGTTATTTGTCAAAATGACAAGCCAGGTGCAGCTGCACTGACCTGGGAACTGAGACACTGAGGCACTGATTCACCTGCTTTCACTCGGTGATGCTCTGAGAGTGACTTGTCACTCATACACCAGAATGTCCTGCCTGAGGACCCAGATACCAAGGAGCTGTCATCTCTCTGCCTTGCCCACCTCAGCACTGATTAATGGAACTGTCACATTGATCAATTCTTCCTGTGTAAACAGCGCAGGACCCACTGTTCAAATGATGAAGTCATTTGTTACCTTCAGGTTATTGAGAGGAGGCTGTTTTTACACATGAACGCTAGTATTTAGGTCACTTTTTGATTTCATGATGCACAGGAGCAGCACAGATTTGTGCCTGCCAGTCTGTCATGGTTCCACACAGCTTCCTGTTCCAGGATCTCTGCTAAATCTCACTGCTCGTGGCCAACACACCCAGACGTGGGTCAGTGCAGGCTGGGAGGGGACAGCAGGCAGAGAAGTGATGACCAGTGTATACTGGTCAGCAGCACCTCACTAACCAACACCACCCACTGACAGGAGTGCTGCACGGACATGCAGGGCGCTATTGAGGGCGCACTGACATCCTTTGTGATGCCATCCATGCACTGGCTCTTTCCCAGGACAGTTTTCCCCCTCCATTCTCCTCACTACAACATCTTTCAGGAGGTCCAGACCAGAAAGGGATAGGGTATGCAAAGAGGAGGACTGAGCGAGTGATGGAGTTTAGTGAGTGTGAAGGTAAGCAAGCATTAACCTTATCGAATTGCACAGGCAGGGCACCACAATTCAGATCTTATCCACTCCAGATCCCTCTCCTTGGTGCCACACTACATTGACTCCTACTTACATACGCACAATTTTCAGAGGCCAACAGCAACAAAGTTGGCCAATTTTAAACCTCACCTGCAGGAATGAGGCAGTTCTATTAGGGTGCAAACATCTCCGTCTGAGAGCGGGAAACTAACAGAGGGAGTGCTGCCCTGTCAGAAACAGTGCCTATTGGAGGAGCCAATGATGAGAAGCTCCATCTGTCCTCGGTCATGTGGGGGAAAGATCCCATGGCTCTATGTTAGAGGAGAATGGGGAAGGTTCTCGCTCAGTGCCCTGGGCCACAGTGTTCCACCACCAACTTCAGCAAAGTGCAGGCTGGTCATTTGTGGGGCTTTCCTGGCTACCAGCATTTCCGACATTATTTAAAAGACTCAATTTATAACAAAGCACTGGGAGATTGAGGTTGTGATTAACGCCACATAGATGCAATTGTTTTTTTTCTTTCATTTCCTGCTAATGCACAGATTATCCCATGCATTGAAGTAACTGGCCATGATGGGTTTTACCCTCAGGCCCAGTGTCTCTCTGATCCTGTGCACTAACCTGCAATCTATTGGACCCACATGATGGCTTTCAAAAGTGTAATCTGCTTCTTACCGACTGCAACGCATCTTCTTGCCTCCTCATGTGGCTCTGTCTGTTTATTAAAGACCGTGTGGAGAGTTTGTAGTGGTTAAGCAGGCAGGTAATCACCACGACCATCACGATCATTACCACCACTATCACAATGATCTGGACAAACTCCAACTCAGCTGCAACAGAACAACAAAAAAGGCAACATGAGAGACAGCAGACAAGTAAGGTCATCTGGACAACAGCAAATGCACATACCGAGGAAAATCACCATACAGGCCTTTTGGTCCAACCTGTCCCCACCAAACGTAATCCCAACCACTAGTCCCACCTGCCTGCGCTTGGCCCATATTCTTTTGAACATTTTTTATTCATGTCCTTATCCAAATCTCTTTGAAATGTTTTAACTGTACCCACGTTCACCACTTCACCTGGAAGTTCATTCCACACACAAACCATTCTGTGTAAGAAAAATAAATTGCCCCTTATGGTTTGATAACTGTTCGAAACCTAGACGCAAATCTAGAAATGAGCCTGAATCTCAGGAGCAGCTACAAGATTTACGTTACTCTCAGTCCATCATTTTGGAATTCTGTGAAAGCCAACCATTAGATAGAGATGGATTTGTGTATGTTGGAAAATTAAACAGCTCCGTTACAAAGTGCTCAGACTGCCTGCCACAGCAGTGTGTGCGCTGGTGGTAAATGGTCACAGGACCTTGGAGGTGGGCTGTGAGCTCTTGACTACCTGAGTGAAAGAGCTCTTTCCATAACTCTATTGTCACCTCAAAAATGGTTTGAAGGGAGATTGAGGAGCAGGTGGCCTCTGTTGGTTTCTGATTGCCTTCACTGGACGGAAGGGGAACCACTCTGGAGCTACAGGAAGACCTTGTTTTTAAAAAAGGTACCAGATTCGGGCAGCCGTCCATGCGGAAGCTGGGGTTTTCAGAATGGTGCTTTTAAAATTGATTAGGAGAAAGTGAGGACCTGCAGATGCTGGAGATCCGAGTCGAGAGTGTGCGGTGATGGAAAAGCACAGCAGGTAAGGCAGCATTGAGGAGGAGGAGGATTGACGTTTCGGGCATAAATGCCTTTCAAATTGATGGACATCTTCCATTTTCAAAACACCATTTTGCCCACTACTAGCCACAAAAAAATTCAATTTTAAATTGGGAGTGCGGCAACAACTGCTCATGTTTACGCAGCCAAACATTACAAAGTTCTTCCAGAGCAATCAGATACCAAAACAGTCGAAACATGAGAGCAGGCCATTCAGTCTTGAGCCTGTTCCACTATTCACTACAATCATAGCTGATTGTCCAACTCAGTCCCCTCTTACCTCTTTGTCCCTTTACCCTTTTGCTGGCTTTAGTCTGAGAGTATATATATCTTCTTCTTGGAAACATTCAATGCTTTGGCCTCAACTACTTTCTGTGGAAGAGAATTCCATACGTTCACCACTCTCTGGGTGGTGACATTTCTCCTCATCTCGGTCCGAAAATGGTTTACTTCATATCCAGAACCCTGGTTCTGTACTCTGCAGCCATCAGGTACATCCTCCTTCCATTTACCCCGTCAAGTCCTGTTAGAATTTTACAGCTTTCTATGAGATTCCACCACCCACCCCACCCCCACAATTCTTCTAAACTCCAGTGAATATAGTCCTAACCAATCCAGTCTCTCTTCATAGGTCAGTCCAGCCAGCTCAGGAATCAGTCCGGTAAACCCTTGACGCAACTCCCTTCGTAGCCAAACATCTTTCCTCAGATAAGGAAAACTGCACACAATACTCCAGATGTGGTCTCATCAGAACTCTGTACAATGGCAGCAAGATATCCCTGTTCCCATACTTGAATCCCCTCACTATGAAGGCCAACATACCATTTTCCTTCCTCACTGCCTGCTGCACCTCCATGCTTACTTCCAGTGACTGGTGACCAAGGACACTCAGGTCTCATTACATTTACCCCTTTCCCAACCTATTACCATTCAGATAACAATCTGCCTTCCGGTAAACTGAAGTGATATTATCCCAGGCAGCCAAGAGCTTGGTTAAACAGGTTGTATTTTAAGGAAATCTTCCAGGCAGAGAGCAGGACGTGGAGGGGACACATGGCTTGATGATAATGATTTATTGTCACTTGTATGGTACAATGAGCAACACAGTAAAATGCCTCAACTGTTGCCACAATCTGGCACCATTTGAATATTAAGAGAAAAAAGAAATAAATGAAAGAACGTCCATCTTCATTCAGTCCTCTCCACCGTGAATCCTGAGACCTGAGCCATCCAATCAATGACACCTGTGCCACTCTTCAGGTGCCATCTTAGTTGTTGGGCCCACCTCACTAACATGGCCGCCGATGGCAGGTCCCATGCTTGGGGCCTGCGTAGCAGGGTGTGTCGCTGCCAATGCTGCACTGTTAAAACAGGACAACTGCTGGGATCTCAGAAGGCAGTAATGCTGCTTTCCCCTGGTCTGCAAACAAACCCCCACAAAAGCTGCACTCCAGCAGTGTTGCATTACTAACTACATGGTGCTTTACTTGTGTAGCCAAATGCAGTTCCCAGCCATAATTACCATCTGTGTGCAGTTAACAGATCATGGCAAGAATTTTAAGTGGGGATGGGGGAGAAAGAAAACCTTCTCTTTGAAGAGAGGGGTGAAACTGATCCTAAACATGCGCATTAAGACATTAACATGCATCGCACAGTGCAGCATCCTAGAGAGAAACCGCGTATCTGTTTATTGCGGTGGAAATCTAGAACACTGTCCCCCAAATGTTTCAGAATGGAGATTAGTTGTAAAGTTATGAATTAGCATAGAGTTAAGGCAGATAAAAGGAGGGGAGATACAGATTGCCACAGCTAATGGAATCACAGACCAGACTTGGGAAGGAGCTCTGTTTCTGTCCCTGCCAATGTCTCTGTGTCACACACAGGTTTCAATGCTCAGACTCCCCCCTTTACCTGATGGTCCATCCCAATGACTGCATATTGCTGACTTTAGGAGTTTTAAGTGAGACAGCCGATTGCATCACAGACTAGGAGTTGTGTTTCCAGAGGGCATGGTACAGTACAAAAAGTGTCACAGGGAGAGTTTTGTTGCGAGGACGACTTTGGAAGTTGCCAGGATTGATCAGAAGCACAAAGACTAGGAATTATTTACTAGGAGGTAACAACAATGACTGCAGATGCTGGAAACCAGATTCTGGATCAGTGGTGCTGGAAGAGCACAGCAATTCAGGCAGCATCCGAGGAGCAGTGAAATAGACGTTTCGGGCAAAAGCCCTTCATCAGGAATCCTGATGAAGGGCTTTTGCCCGAAACGTCGATTTTTGCTGCTCCTTGGATTATTTATTGGAGCCACATCCACAATTTGAAATTTACCAGAAGTTCACCAGGTAACAGGGGTACCCTGTTGGGAAGATGAGCAACACTGGGATAGTTCCGAGAGGGGGATTGGAAAAATTGCCTCGGCAATATCCATTCCTTTTCCCTCAGTATCCTTGTTTGCATGTCATTAATCCCTGAAAGACCATCTTCCTCAAGAAATGTTTGGTATATCCAGTATTTCTACTGCACCCACGTTGGTAACAACAGATGCAAAAATATCCACTTAGTAGCTCAGCCATGCATTCTGCTTGCAATGCATTGATATTACTTTCAACCCTTGAACAGCTGACCTACTGTCAACTATCCTTTCAAAATTTAGGTTTATTTAAAAAAAAAAAATTTCTTAAACCCCATGTTAGCTTTCTAAAAATACTAGGTTCTCTCTTTAGTTTTTTTTTACATCACTGAACTTTTAGTGTTAATATGAATCTATATTCTGCTTCATGTTACTTGCTGTTACCATCCAAAGTGCTCTGACTTTGACTGCCTTGCCTTTATCCCTTTTGGGAATATACCTTAACTGTAACCAAACTATCCATATTTCACATTAGCTTTGCTTGTCATTCTTCGATTCCAATTTAATTGGCAAGGCACAATTCTCACAGGCAGGAAAGTGGCATTGAGGATCATCAGATCGGCGAAGAACTCATTGGACGGCAGAACAGATTTGATGGGCTGAAAAGCCTACTTCATTCTTACTACTTACGATCTAATTAAAATTGGCCCTCATCCAATTATGTATTGTTTTTACTCTGAACTGCTCCTTTCCCATTGCATGATAAAGCTGGGGCTTGCTATAATTGCCATTCTCTTAATAATGTTCATACAAAGAAAAATAAATTGGTTTGGGCCATTGTAACATTTGACAGAAACTTAATATTGAAATACCCGCCAACGCAAAACAACAATTTGTATTCGTTTACTCATTAAAATGCTAACAATAAACACAGACCATCCTCTTCCCCACTGTGCAAACTTCATGAAATATTTAAAGTGTGACTGCAGAGAATGAGCTGGGTGCAGGGACCGAGTGAAATGCAAGTCCTAGCAACAGCTGGCACACTATAGTCTCTCCACCACCACCATTAACATTGCCTCACCTGTGTATTACTCATGAGTTACATCAATTTAACACCCTCCTGACCAGTGTCCTAAAATGAACTGGACCAGACCTCAAAATATATTAGAAAAGGTAGCCTAGACCTTTTCTTCTTGTAAAGGTAAATGTCAGGTGCTGTGTTCCGGATGCAATTCAATTGGTCGAACTGTATGACATTAAGCAAAACATAAATTTATTCAAACACAATACAACAAAACACAGAAGACCTTGGAATAACTTAACTCTGTTGGAAACCTTTAATGGAGAGAGTGTGGGAGACACAGACACAGACACCTTCCAATTCTGCATGAAACCCCAGCAAAAAGTGAAAGTAAAAATCCTGGTTCTGTGAGAGCTTGAACACACCCACTCAGGCTGCTTCTATTGTTCCAACTTAAAAACTTCAAGGCCTCACAATCTTATCTTTTCATTGACTACTCCGTGCCTGTCCCTCAATCTCACTCAAAAAAAACCCCTCAAAGTTGCAGCATTGTCACAGTCACACCCGCTCCTCTGCAAGCTTCAGCTTATCCTGACTGACCCAGAATCCCTTTCATCCACCCACCCTGTACTCTTCAACCATTAGTTTTTCTTTGGACATTGCATCAGATTATAAAATGCCCATTCTTGCTTTCAACACATTCCCAGGCCTCATACAACCTTCCCCATCTTTCATCTGCTTCAGCCCCACAACCTTCCAAAGCGCCTGGTGGCTGTCCAATTTTGGCCTCTTTCAATGCCCTTCATTTCAACTGCCTCATCTTTTGGTGAACATGCTTCCAGCTGCCTTAGCTCCTTGAGGAGGGAATTCTCTCCTCTTTTGCAACACTCCTGAAAGCCTTTAGCTTTAACAAAGCCTTTGGCCACCAGCCCTAAACATTTCCTTGTGTTTTGGGACATTTTGTGGTGGTAAAAAATATAGAGGTGCTATACAAATACAAGTTATTGCTATTGGATTAGGGAAGGCCAACATAAGAAGTCCATCAGTTCCCTGGACTGATCATTCTGTGACTTGGGGAGATTAAACAAACCTGGCTTGTACAATGCTAACCACACAAGTTTTTTTTTTAGAAAATACATCGATAGGATGAGGGCATCGCTAGCCAGACCAGCATTTATTACCCATCCCTAATTGCCCAGAGAGCAGTTAAGAGTCAGCCACATTGCTGTGGGTCTGGAGTCACATGTAGGCCGGACTGGGTGAGGATGGCAGATTTCCTTCCCTAAAGGACTTAGTGAACCAGATGGGTTTTTCTGACAATGAACTCATGGTCATCATTAGTCTTTATTCCAGATTTTCTTTTAATTGAATTTAAATTCCACCATCTGCTGTGGTGGAATTGAAACCCAGGTCCCAAGAACATTACCTGGATTGACAGTCCAGCAATAATACCATTGCCTCCCCTGATATTCTATGGTTTGTGCTTTCTGAGAGTTGAGGGGTGAAATTACTGAAACAGGATCACAAATTCAGCAGCAGATACAGCAGCTGAATGCCCTGTTCAGCCTCCAGATTGGGTGGGTAGTACCAGCACACCATTACCATTCCTAGATTCAGCACCATTGTCTCAGCTAAACTTCAAGACCCTGAAACAATGCCCCACATGTGCACTGCTACACACCACGTTCCACAGGAGCTATATGCTAGAAGGTGTATAGCAGACAGAACTATAGCCTGACTGAAAGGCAGGTAACTTAAGCATCCTTAAATAAGATTTATGAGCTAAACATTGGCTCATGGTACTACTGTAGTTTAGTTTGGGATACCTGGTAGGCACGGACGATTTGAATCAAAGAGTTTGTTTCCATGCTATACGACTCCATGACTACAATAATTCACTTGACTGGAGATCCCTGGCTCTGGGGATGCTAAACTATTCCCTGGTCAATTCTGCGTTCTAACCTCAAAGTGTTTGAGTTGGGAAATTGTTGTCATTACAGCAGAGAATGTGGAGGACTAATCTAATAGAAGCCTTTGAAATTTATGAAACAAAAGGACCATTTGGGTCACTGCAGGAGAGTTGTTTCCCCTCCTGGGTAAGGACCAGATGCAATAGCGGTAGTCATTAGTTAATCCAATAAGGAATTCAGGAGAAAATGTGCCTTCCAGGGACTGGTTAGAAACTGGAAATCATCATCACATGGAGTCAAAAAGCATGAATGTGCTCAAGGGGCAGTTGAAATGATTGGTTGATTGGGTCAGATGAAGGTAAGTAGATGGAGGTTGGTTAGAAACATAGAATAGAATCACAGAATCCCTGTAGTGCAGATAGAGGCCATTCGATTCATCGGGTCTGCAGCAACCCTCCGCAGAACATCTCATTCCCCCTGCAATTACCATGGCCAACACACCAAGTCTGCACAATCCTGGACACTAAGGAGAAACTTAGCATGGTCAATCCACTGAAGCTGCCCATCTTCATGTGGAGCATAGCCCCTTAGCAGACCTTGCTGGGCTGAATGGGAATTCCTAATTCCAGGTAAAACCATCAGGTGCACAGTAAGGGGGGGGGGG
>NC_057729.1:2704303-2728491 GCF_004010195.1 Chiloscyllium plagiosum | reverse complement strand
AGTGAGTGTGAGGGAGTGAGTGTGAGAGGGAGTGAGTGTGAGGGAGAAAGGAAGAGAGAGACGTGTGTGTGTGAGAGCGCGGTGAGAGCGCGCGTGTGAGAGCGAGCGAGCGTGTGAGAGAGAGCGAGCGAGAGTGTGGAGGTGGTCCTGTTTACTATGTGGAATGATCAGAGAGAGTCAAAGCTAATTTAATCCCTCCATCTCTCATTCACCTCAAGTAGAAATATGAATATTTTGATCAATACCTTTAAATGAATAGGTTACTGCCACTGACCAGACAATCCAGAGTGGGATCTTGCAGTGTGTAGCGAAGTGCAGAGTGAGATAGAGTAATTTAGCATTACTCTATCTCTGTTCTTCCACACAATCTCCCCTCACGAGAGCTCCACTCTGTCAATAATTGTTTGATATTACAAAGTAAGTTAAATCTCATTCCATTCATCATGACATCTCTCCCATCCATATAGTCCCAAAGCAGGATGGGGAGGGGAAGATGTCTGGGTAAAATACTTCACATGCAACTCCCCAACCATGGCCTGAACTCCGCAGTTATTTATTCATTTCACCTCAGAATGGTTTAGCAGTGACAAGGCGAAAGGGGAATGATGGGGGGGGGGGGGGGGGTGGCAGTCAGGGAGTGAGGGCAAGAGTGTGGCAGATGAACTTGCAAGTCAAACTGTTTAAACCTCAGTCAATATTTTGAAGAGTATAGGACGTGAAACCCACCAATACAGGATAGGAGTAAATAACCACAGGTATAAAATGGACAGCCACTGAGGATAATGACATCCAATTAGCAGCCCTCAAAAGCAGCAATTTCAAAGGTTATATATTTCAATCTCACTGTCCTGAGGGGTTTGGAGACTGGCACTAGCTCCACATTGGGCCTCAAATCCACAACCTTCAAACTTGAAGATGAAAAGAGCTGCCAATAAAGTGCAAATAATAAAAAGTGCTTCAGTACCTCAATGCCAACACTTGCCCTGTCTGTCTAATTCTCTTTCATCATCCCGGTTTCTTAGTCGGTCTGTCCTGAGCAAGAGCCATTAAGACAGAGGTGAGCACGGTCTAACAGCGTGGATAGTTAAAGGGACATTTAAAGCCCCCTTTGTCAGCATTAAAAGCCAGGACTCCGCTCTCGCACATACATTCAGCATAAGGCAGGAAAGAGTCAGATCATCCCCCTGCAGGGGAACAGCACTCCCACCCACTCCTTCACCCCTGTGTTAACTGCTGTCACCTCAGGCGTGCCTCATCACTGACTAGACAGCTCTAAGTAGTTTGGCAGACACAAGGGGGGTGGAGTCCAGTCAAGACTGCATTAAGCATTCTGCTCATGAAGCTGCAGTCAGCGTACAGCTGAGCTGCAGACGTGAGGAGATTTCAACACCCAAGTTTGGGACAGTCTGTCTGGGAAGCAGTGGGGCAGTGGGCTGCGGACGGTTTGCTGTCTTGCAGATTATAAATGTATAAAAGCAGGAGTCCCCAGGAGGAGTGGGGTCAACAGTTTGAGCGGAACAGTGAAGGGAGACTGAACAGCTGTCTCCAACACAATGAAGGAATAAGCCAGAGAGAGAGAAAAAAAGGAGACGATTTTTAAAGGGAGACTAACTCGAGCTCCGACAGTAAAAGTCGATCCATCCATAAGGACATTGTAAAGGCCCCCGCAGCCTGAAGACTCCAGCAAACAAAAGGCTGGTACATACTCTCAGCTGCATTGTAACCTCACAACAACAAATCGCCAGTCACATTGAATGAAGTGGAGATAGATCTTTTAGGGTTGTTTGTAACACAAGCACAACTTTCAAACCGCCTTTCTCCCCTCCCCCCCGGGACAGCCATCTCTCCTTCAATACACATCCAAGTAGGTCCAAGGATATTACAAGTATTCACACTTACTGCTCCACCAGCAGCATTTATTATCAGGTCATTATTGCTGTATGTGGGATCTTCCTATGCAGAAAGTGGCTCAATCTTTTTTGCAACAAGGGAGATTTCATTGGGGCACCAGGGGATTGTGTAAATGCAAGGCTTTCCACTCAAGAACAGGACTGGCTCAAGTTGGGTAGTGAGACAGAGGCCTGAACTAATTGAAACACCTCAATAAATAGAGGATCAGAGGGACCTTTGTGCATATCCACAGATCCTTGAAAGCAGTTGGACAGTGGATGAGGTAGTGAAGGTGGCATCCAAATACCTGCCTTTATTAGTCAAGTCATTGAAGACAAGAGCAAGGAGGTTATAATGGAGTTGCATATGACATCAGTTAGGTCACAGCTGGAGCACTGTATTTCTGGTTTCCACATGATGGGAAGGAAATGATTGCATTAAAAAAGGGAGCAGAAGAAAAGTGCTGCCGAGGCTGGAGCGATTCAGTTACGAAGAGAGACTAGACAGCTGCAGCTTTTCTCAGAGCAGAGAAAGCTCAGGGAAGAGGGGTGTACAAAAGTGAGCGCTACAGACAGGATAGAAAAGGGACAAGCTTTGCTCCTTAGTAGATTAGATTAGATTAGATCCCCTACAGTGTGGAAACAGACCCTTTGGCCCAACAAGTCCACACCGACCCTCTGAAGAGTAACCCACCCAGACCCATTTCCCGCTGACTAATGCACCTAACACTACGGACAGTTTAGCATGGCCATTTCACCTGACCTGCACATCAACAACTAGGAGGCACCATTTTAAGATGAGGAGCAGGAGATTTACAGGGGATTCGAGGTAAAGTTTTTTTCACATAGAGCATTGTGGTAATTTGGAACTCACGGCCTAAAAAAAAAGGTCGGGAATCTTCAAGATATCGAGGTGAGATTTTGAAATGCCATAATGTACACGGCTACAGGCCAAGTGCTGGAAAACAAGATTCAAATAGTTGGATATTTCATGACCCATACAGACACGATGGGCCAAAAAGCCTCATTCCGTGCTGTAAAAACTCTCTGACTCTCTGATTTCAGTCTGCTAATTTACATTGGAAGTGTTTCAGAAAAAGTCCATTGGAATGAAATAATACTCGTGGTAGGAGGGAAGTTTGGGTCTGTGCTTATTAGAACTTGGAAGAATGAGTGACAATCTTATTGAAATATCTAAGATTCTGAGCAATTTACCGGCAGCACAGTGCTCAGTGGTTAGCACTGCTGCCTCACAGCACCAGGGACACAGGTTCAATTCCACTCTAGGGCAACTGGTTTCCACATTCCCCCAGTGACTGTGTGGGTTTCCTCTGGGCACTCCGGTTTCCTCCCATAGTCCAAAAATGTGCAGGTTACTTTGACTGGCCATGCTAAATTGCACCGTCGTGTCCAATGATGTGCAAGCTAGATAGATTAGCCATAGGAAACGTGGGGTTATGGGAATAAGCTGGGTCTGGGGGAGATGTTCTTCGGAGGCTTGGTATAGATTTGATGGGCCGAATGGTCTCTTTCTGCTTAGCAGTGATTCTGTATAATGAATGTGACAGGATCTTTTCCCCTAATGGGCAAATCTGGAACGAGCAGGCAAAGTTTAAAACTGAGTCAATAAGGGTGGTGCTGGAAAAACACAGCCAGTCAGGCAGTATGCAAGGAGCAGGAGAATTGATGTTTTAGGCATAAGCTCTTCATCAGAAACATCAACTCTCCTGCTCTTTGGATACTGTCTCACTGGCTGTGTTTTCCCAGCACCACCCTTTTTGACTGATTTCCAGCATTTGTAGTCCTCACTTTGTCAAGGTATAAAACTGAGTCATGGAGTGAGGAGGCATTTCACAAACAGCAGGGAATACAAATCACTCAATACATTCAGTGGCGGTGAGGCCACAGTCTGATCAGCCAAAATCTTACTGAGCAGGTTCGATGGGCCAATGGCTATTTTTGTCCTCTGAACCTACAATGCTGAAACATCTAAAATAAAGAGGAGAAAAGGCTGAAAATACCATGACAGGAGAAGCAGAATATATGACCTACAACATGGTGCTTTGTGCATGTACTCCTGCTGGTACATACTGCTCCAAACAAATGAGATTTCATGACATGACATGAGTAGGGCACTTCAAAGGCAGCTTGTTTGATTAGCTGTAAGTCCTCACTATACAGCCTCCAATCCATGCCACTGTTGAAGTATAGGATGCCTTTATATGTTCTTCATACCGATTCTGCCAGACAGCAGGGATCAGGCTGGTCGCTCAGTCACCCAAGACAAGTGCCAATCCTGGGTCCTGCAGTGCTGATAGCAAATCACAGCTCCCTGGAGTCTGATTATGCAAACTCTAGCAATTAGAATCCTCCAGAGTGCATGGGATAATATCACATTGCTAAAAATCATTCATTCATTCAACACAGTCGGAAAGTGGGATCTGCTATCAGATATAAAATTAGATTACCTGGGGACTAGGGGGGTGATGGAAATGAAAAGGAGGAAGAAAGGGAGGAGGAGAGTTAGCAGAAACCTTGTGAAGAGGAAGAGGGGGTGCAAGAGAGGTGGAAGGGGAGGGTGTTAAACAGTGGAAAGAGAGAGCTTAAAGCTGAATTTCTATATACGTTTTAATAAACTGTCATCTGGAACAAAAAAACCCTTCAACTGGGGTCAAAACGGTCACTTCATACCTATGACCACCTGGTGAAAAAGACACACACACACACACACACACTCTCTCTCTGTGCTGGGGAGTGGGGCTCCAAAGTGGAGGAGGTCAGGTCCCATGTGTAAACTTGAAATGACCAAAGGAGGTAGTGAGGACCAGATTTAGGCAGCCGTACTGACTAGCATTCCACAGAAGGTCCTTACGGAGGCAAGGAAAAGAAATGATGTTGGCCGATTAGAAGAGAGCAGCTGCTAATCACTGTTACTATTCAATTAGCAGGAGACCTTGCTCAATTTTTCACCAGTAATTTGTCCTCTGGGACTCCTGATAGATGCCTGATAGTTTACGAGGCAGGCAGAGTTCCTCTGAATGCCAGGCAAGGTCGTGAAAATTGAATTTAGGTTAATATTACCCCTTCCAACGTCCAATAAACAAGCCGCAAAAACAGCAACATGAGTGTTAACCCATTCATTCCATAGCACAATAGCTGGGACACAGGAGTGCTTCGATCAGAATGAGCTTCCAATATTCGTAATGCTGAAACAGTATACAAATGAATGGAAGGTGAGCCACAAACAAACTATGAACTCATTAAAATCCAGATCTGTATACAGATCACATTCAGCATATTAATTCTCACAAACCCAATGACTTACCGTTTCACCATCTCTGGCAAAGACCCAGGGTTATCAAGCCCCAGGTTTCTCAGCCACAAATTCATTTCTCAGAGCAACTTATTCAACCGTGAAGGGTACCCCCAAACAGGGCTCTGGGACGGTGGTTGTGGGCTGATTTTATCCCTCAATGTGACATGAACCCCACCAGCACCACATCAATTGTAGACCCTTTCTGTCCATGGACATTGCTGCCCTATTTGAGATTAGCCACTTCAGGAAATATTCCTCTGAAAGCATGTGCCTCATCATACCACACCTATCATGTGTGTAACATCACTGCTGAAAATAACTCCTGGCTGTTCTGAATTAAGCTCAGCAATGAAACAGCAGGGGTAGCTTGTGAGTTAGTGGGAGCATTTCCATCCTAGTTAGAGGGTGCAGGATGTGAACCCTCACCAGCCAATTACCAGCGAGCAGAGAATGAGTCCCACCTTTGTGATGAATTTGGGGTTGATATTGTGCGAAATATTGTACAGCTTGTGGAAATCCATTGCTCTTTCTAGTGTTGAACATTACCTATTTGACTGGAACAAAGGCATGGCCATGGTAGGGGTGTTCACTTGGTTGAACGTCCAGATTGCTAATCCTCCTGCGAGTCCATCCATACCATGTTTAAGGCATTGTCATCTCAGAGTCATGGGTGCTTTTCCCTCCTGGTCTCACCCCAGTGGGAGCATGTCATGGGTGGGTAAATATCTAATCTACTCCAGTTATGGTAGGTGAAAGAAACCCCCAGGACTCTCATTGGTGAATGCTGACTACTGCCTCATGGTGGAAGATCAAGGCCAGGCTGGGGGAGATAGTGCCACAGTGAATCAACAGCTTCATTTGGGGATAGAACAGAGGATAAATAATCCTAACTCTCAAATAAACAGATGATGGTCACACTATGTCAACAACATTTTGCATTTTCCACCAACTCGATCACAGCCACTGGTGTACCCAACTGCGGGTGGCCCCAATAAGCGTTGTGCGCAGATACATATTCCCCTCTGCTCAAATCTGGTTTCCTATCATAGGTAAAGTACAACCATTATTTTGTTCTGACCAAGAATACTTGTGCATCTCTCCTTTGGATTTTAGCTGACCCTGTGCCATTGTCTTTGGAGCTTCCAGCATTTATACGGCCATCAAGCCACTTTCAAGGCCACTTTATATCTCAAGTTATCAAACATCTGCAATGAGAAGCAGGCATTGAGATCACACTGATGAAGAATCATCTAGACTCAAAACATTAGCTTGCTCTGTCTCCATGAGTGCTGTCTGATCCGCTGTGATCTCCATCATTTGTCTTCATTGAGATTGGAACACTGGCCTGTTGGATTGGACAAAGCTGACCAGGCTTTGAAGTGAGGTCAGCATCAACTTGAAAGAGACTGGCCTCTAGATCCCTCAACTCAGATTGATAACAGTTCATACCTGGGAGGTAGTCAGCAAAGTCAGCCCAATGCAGTCAATATAGGAAATAGCTCCCCCCGCCTTACGTCAAACAGGCTTCTATCAACAAAAAAACTCTCCATCTTCTCACCCTTCTGTCAGATCACTAAGACCTCTTTCCCCAAGTGTCAAATATTTCTCCAGCCAAAGACTTTTTTTTTTTTTTACACAGTTTCTAGTTATGGATTCTGACAACCTTCATCAAAATCCCTCTCCATAGATCACTGAAAGTGTTTTCAAAAGGCTTTATTTTACGTCTGCCTTTTGGACAAAGATTAGGGAAAGAGACAAGAAATATGAAAATCAAGCTGGTGACAGAGATAAGGGAAAACAGAGATGGGAATGAAGTTGGTGTGTGGGCGGGGAGGGGGGGGGGGGGAGGGGTGGTTAGGGAAAGAGCAAGAAAAACAAGCAAGAGGTAATATGAGGGGGAGGTAAAGAGAAAGAAAGAGTTAAAAAACGACAGAGAAAAAGACATGGAGAGAAAGAGATGCTGGAAAGTAAAAGAGAAAAATGAAAAAGATCAGCTTTCTATAACTTGCCCCTCTTGGTCTCACCTGCTCCTTCACAAAACCCTCAGCACCAGATCCCCCTCACAAGGTTGAATCTTTTTGTGGCTGATGGGAAATGGTCAGTAAAACAATTCCCTAATGCCAGGGATATGAGTCCATTCCCAAACAATCCTATTCCATTGCAACTGTATAGCTGTTGGAGCCAGTGTGGCAGATATCAGGTATTAAAACCATAAACTGTCTAAATTTGATGAAAATCTAATCTAGACTAATGACAGCTTTCTGTGTGGTGAGACAGTAAAGAGAGTTCATTTACATTCCGATGGTCGACTCCCTGCTGACTCACTGCTGGCTGGGTGTACAACTTCATTTATCGTCTCTCAGCCAGCAGTTTCTTCCTCAGGTCAGCTCACTGCATTTTCGTCAGGGCTTTGGGAGACTCTTCAAGAACGGAGAGGGAAGAAAAACATTCTCTGCCAGCTCCTGAAAATAGAATTTCACTTCCTCGTAGGGTACAGCACAATTTAGCATTGAATGCCTGCACAGGTAGTATTCTGAGAAAAGCCTTGCGTAATATATTCATTTTTCTTTGCTCTGAGGGATTACACGCCGGGGACTAGATTCACTTCTGCTAATCCTGAGGTTTGTTAGGAGGTGGACAAGGAGGTCACTGCATCTCAACCCCATCTAGCTACAGGTACATTGATGCACAACCAAGGCCTCAGTCAAATAGGAGTTCACTTCAATGCAGAGAAGCAGCATAGAGCCAGTCAGTCACATTTAAGCTTTTTAAAAAATATTATTTGATTTTTATTGACACTTGTGCACAAACGTTTTACAAGCCCATTTCTTCATTCATTTGACTGCTGCATATTTCTTAATTGGGATGTTGCTGGGTGAGTCCACGCACAGAGACAGGCACCAACCCTCAAATAACCTTTGGTAACCAAATAATGGTTAGTCTGGCTCAAGCCCAGCACACTTGGCTCCCACTGGTATACCCGAAATGACATGGCTTAGATCAAACCCATTCTGACTTTTTGCACCACTTAATCCTTGGATTCCCCTCCCTGACCTTGCAGTGAAGGTACCTGCCCAGGTATAATATGAACCCAATGAGGCGGGGAACGGGACAAAGTGGATACTGTTTTTTAAAGCCGGCACAGTCACAATAACCTCATCTCTGTTCCACACAATTCTGCAGGACAGTCGTCATTCATCTGGAACTGCCAGCTGGGGTGGGGGGGTGGGAAGCATGCTGTAGGGAAAAAAAAATTCACCAGCCAAAAAAGCTACACGAAGGAAGCCGAATCTCACATTCCAGCTCTTAATCTGTAATCCTGTAGGCTGGAGTATGTTGGCTTGCATTTTGAAATCGATCGTAAACACAAGGGGGTGACCAGGTAGTGAGTCCAGGTCTCAGAATCAGAAATGTACAGAAGGAGGTCACAACCCAGCTTGCCCCGCTACAATGCAGATGGCCATCCAGCCTCATCCCAAAGGGCAGTGCTTGATCCATAGCTGTCAGTTACTGTACTTACAGATCCCCCTCACCCTTTGAGTGAAAAAGTCCTCAACTCCTGCTTAGTACACCTTGCCTTGCTCATGCGTTTGAAATACTGAAACACAGTCACTACTGTATCCAATTTATACCTCAGCGAGATCCCATAAACAGAAATTAAATAATGACCAGATAAACTCCACCAGTGCTGCTCCTTTGGGGATGTTTATTGATCAGGAAACCCGGAAAGAATTCCAGTGCTCTTTTTCCAAGCATATACATGGAATCGTTTGCAACTACACAAGCGGGCAAAAGGATCGGTAGCGTGGCTGAAGTGTTAGCCAAGATGCTGTGCTCAAGTGGGACTTGAACCCACAACATTCTGACTCAGAGGCTGGTTCCCAGCTGTTTGTGGTCATCACTATTTGAAAGTTGGTAGGCACATTTAATCCTTGAAAAAACACTAACTGCAATTCACTGATATCACCAACATTTGATTCCTTTACCTAAAGCCCTATTTATGGGGTCTCTAATAATATCACCACCTTCAACAAAACAAAGGGGTAGGGGTATTGTGGCATCCATCTCTCAAAACGCATTTCAAAAAAACTCCAGTATCTGTTTTAAAAACAAACTGAATGGTTTGATCAATGGCTATAATTTTCATTGATTCGCTTGAGATTTGGAGGTTTCAGCTTTGATAATAGGATTGTGTTTCGTATCTGCAAACTCTGGACACAAGATCAGTCCCAACATTCCTGACGGAGCTGAGCATCAAAGAGCTAATGATGTTGTTTCTGCTTATTCAGCCACATGGAAATACAATAGATAACCAGACCCCCCCCCCCCACCACGATCATTGGGAGAGAACAGTGGTTAGATGCGATGGTCAAGCAGACTGGCCACTGTCGATTACCAGATGGTTTGACATCAGATAACCTGATCCATAGTCCATAGACCTCAGTAAAGCATGGGCTTGTTCACATGCCTAACTATAGCAACATCAACATGATGGGTATGATTTGATACTTCCTTGACTCTCTTCCCCACCCTACCCAATGTTATAGCGCACGTAGAGACTGGCAAACAGATGCAGGAATAGGCGATTCAGCTCAATCGTTGTTGGCGTTCACCTTAACATATGTTCTCCACACCTCTTAGCACTTTTCATTTCTAGAAATCAACTGATCTTGGTCTTGCATGTACTCGATGACTGAGTTTCCACAAGCCTCTGGCCTACAGAATTCCAAAGAGTCACAACCCTCTCTAAGAGAAGAAATTCCTCCTCATTTCAATCCTAAAAGGCCTGCCCCTTACTCCGAGATTAGAACCAGAGGAAGAGACTCCCAGGCCAGGGGAAAATGCCCTGTTTGAGCCCATTTAGTGACATCACTGTATCATCTGATGCGTGGCACCAGGTGACGAGTTTCACTGGGCATCACTGAAGATCCCACTGAGGGGGAAAGCCTGGTCGCCTGAATCTTCCAGGTGCTGCATTTGGAAAGGCAAGGACTGATTAGGGATAGTCAGCATGCATTGTGCATGGGAGATGGTACCTCACTAACGTGACTGAGATTTTTTTTGAAGAGGTGACAAGGAAGATTCATGAAGGCAGAACAGTAGACATGGTCTCTATGGACTTCAGCAAAACGTTCAACAAGGTTTCACACAGTAGACTGGCTCATAGAATCTCTACAGTGTGAAAACTGTAGAGTTCTTTGAATCCACATGACTCTCCAAACAGCATTCCAACCAGATGCACCCCCAATTCCTTGTAACCTTACATTTTCCATGGCTAATCCACCTGGCCTGTATATCCACGGACACTATGGGCAATTGCCCATCACCAAGCCACCTAACCTGCACGTCTTTGAACTGTGGGAGGAAACCGCAGCACCTGGAGAAAACCCAGGCAGTTAGAAGGAGAATGTACAAACTCCACACAGACAGGTGCCAGAGGCTGGAATTGGCCTCTGGTGCAGTGAGGTAACAGTGCTAACCACTGGAGTTACCATGCCTAACAAAGGTTATATTATGTGATCCAGGGGAACTAGCCAATTGGATACAAAATTGGCTTGGAGGTAGAAGACAGAAGATGGTGGAGGGTTGCTTTTTTGACTTTGATTAGCAGTGTGCTGCAAGGATCGGTGCTCGCCCACTGCTTTTTGCCATTTGCATAAATGATTTGGATATGAATATAGGAGGCGTGGTTAGTAAATTTACAGATGACACAAACTAGATTGTATAGTGGACAGTGAAGAATGTTGCCGTAGAATACAATGAGACCTCGCTCAGATGGGCCAACGTGCCGAGGAGTGACAGATGGAGTTTACTTTACATAAATGTGAGGTGTTGCATTGTGGTAAGGCAAACCGGGGCAGAACTAATACAGTAGGGCCCAGTTCATGGGGGGTTGTAGCTGAACAAAGAGACCTGGGAGTGCAGGTGCATAGTCCCCTGAAGATGGGGTGGTGAAGAAGGCTAGGAGAAAGTGAGGACTGCAGATGAGATCAGAGTTGAACAGCATGGTGCTGGAAAAGCACAGCCAGTCAGGCAGCATCCAAGGAGCAGAAGAATCGACGTTTTGGGCATTAGCTCTTCATCAGGAATTTTTCATGTGGTGTACCCACCCAGATACCCTTCATCAGGTGAAGGAGGCGTTGGTACACTTGCCTTCATTGATCAGAACACGGAGTATAGGAGTTGGGATGTCACGTTGTAGCTGTACAGGACATTGGTGAGGCCACTTTTGGAATACTGTGTTCAATTCTGGTTGTCCTTTTATAGGAAGGTTGTTGAGGAGTGGATTTACCCAAGATGTTGCCAGGAATGGAGGGTTTGAGGCACAAGAAGAGGCTTGATAGGCTGGGACATTTTTTCCCCTGGAGCATCAGGAGCTGACGGGTGACCTTATAGAGGTTTATAAAATCATGAGGGTAGGGTGAGTAACCGAGGTCTTTTTCCCCCCCCGAGTGTGGGGGGAGTCCAAAGCTAGAGGGCGTATGCTTATGGTGAGCAGAGGAGAGAAAGATTTAAAAAAAAAAAAGGACCCAAGAGGTAACTTTTTCATGCAGAGGGTGATGCGTGCATGGAATGAGCTGCCAGAGGTGGTGGAGGTGGAGGTGGATATAATTACAATATTTAAAAGGCATCTGGATGAATAGAAAGGTTTTAGAGGGATAGGGGCCAAATCCTGGCAAATGGGACTAGGTCAGATCGGGATGTCTGGTTGGCGTGGGCAAAGTGGAACAAAAAGGTCTGCTTCTGTGCTGTAGGACATGACTCAACGAGGAAGAAATAAATTGTAATGCTAGACATTCTACAAATGAATTAGCATGAACCAGCAAGTGCTGAAAAACAACTGAGATCAAGTGGACATGTCTGTGTAAGCCCTTTTTTAAAAAAAATAAAATAAACAAAAAAGGAAACTGAGTGACATAACAGGGAGGTCTTGGATTTTGAGGACAAATTGATTACATTCTGGTTTAGTTGTTTTCATCTGCAGATGGAGGGAGAGAAAAAGAGAGAGAAACAGAGAGATCAGCAAGGGAGGGAAGAGAGAGCAGACAATGGAGTTTATAAATAAACTTGAAAGGAAAGGGAAGGAAAGAACATAGATGGGTATTTCAGAGAGAGGAGGAGGACAAGAACATAGATAGAGAGAGAGCCACACCGAGGAGAATGCTCCATAGTTCAACACAGCTGCTCACACATATCCCTACAATACAGAAAGAGGCCATCAGCCCACTGTGTCTGCACTGACCTTCCGAAGACTATCCCACCCAGACCTACCCCTTGACCCTATCCCTGTGACCTTGCATTTCCCATGGCCAATCCGCCTTACCCTTACATGTCTGGACTGTGGGAGGAAACCCATGCAGACACAGAGAGAATACATGGAGTCTGCACGGCCACCTGAAGCTGGAATTGAACCTGGGTCCCTGGTGCTGAGGGGCAGCAGTGCTAACCACTGAGCCACCGTGCCGCCCCACTGTGCAGTGGTGAACTTAATAGAATGATGCAGCATCTTCGCAAGATTCTTTGGGAAGACCTGGGCAAACAAAGGTGTGGGCACATCCAGCAGGGATTACTGAGTGGCAGTCAGGATTGAGAACGCTGATTGAAATTTCCTATCCCTTCTTTGGAGTGATAAAGTAGTCTGTGTATGTATGTGTGCGGGTGCATTTTAAGATTATTTCAAGGTGGTGAAAGGCTTCAAAATAAAGGTTGTCCTTTCTTGGTCATTCGGTCTTTTGAACACAAGCAATAAAATGGAGGCCCTATCCGTGTGACATGAAGAGATTTCCTTGGTGTTATAAAAGGCTGTTGACCAGGACAGGCTTTTCAAAGGGCCACATTCATTATATCTGTCAACATCCATGAAAACAACGGCTAACACGATTGGCCTGTTCACCTCCGTACCATCGGTGGGGGAGTCAATGCGCCCAAATGCTCGACTACATTTGGCAGAGAGAGCAACAGATTACATTTCAATCTAGCCCCTTGTAGGGGGTGTTCTGGAAGTCCAAAGGGGCACGAGATAAACACAACCTTTCTTCCTTCAAGTTTCTGAGAAGGAAATTGGTAACTAAAGCGTGTTTCAGTGACTAACATGGCTCATGTATGCATGGCCAATGTTAAACATCCCATGACTGACAGCATCCCAAGAAACAGTCCACTCATAAAGCAAATAAGTTATAGTTGGAGGAAACTGCAAGCTGATCAACAATTCCAACTGATTACAGTCTGCATGAGAGATTTCACTGGCAGAAATGATCCGCACCCCTTACTTGAAAAGGATTTTGACATTGCCTCCTTCACGGCTAGGCCTCAGCGCACAGTTCACTGAACCTTTATTTGTAGGGACCTGTCCGCGTATCTGCGGGTATCTGGAGCTATAAAGAAGTTACAGCATAGAATCAGGAGACTAAAAGTTAAGTGAAAGAGGTAGTTTTAAAAGGAAGGGAAGGGATGGGTAGAGGCGTTTCAGAAGAGAGGTCAAGAAAAGGGTCTAGTTCATCATTTAAATGTTTTATGTTTCTGTCCTATTAGCGAGTTTTAAGAAGAGTTGTAGCTCAGGTTAAGGTTCTGGATGTAAGTTTGCTCACTGAGCTGGAAGGTTCATTTTCAGATGTTGCGTCACCCATACTAGGTAACATCATCAGTAAGTCTCTGGTGAAGCACTAATGTTACTGACCCACTTTCTCTTTATGTGTTTAGGTTACCTTGGGTTGGTGGCGCCATTTCCTGTGGTGATGTCAATTCCTGTTCTTTTTCTCAGAGGGTGGTGAATGGGGTCCAAGTCAATGTGTTTGTTGCTAAGAGTTCCAGTTGGAATGTCATGTTTCAGCCTTATGTTTGCGGTTTTATAACAATTAAAACCAGGCCCTCGCTCTCCAGTAGGGCCACAGGAAGCAACCTCCAGTAATCTTGCAACCTTCAGATATGTACACTTCAAATTCTGGCCTCTTGTACATCTCAGATTATCTTTGCCTCAACACTTTTTTTTTAAAACACTGCTTTCATGGGATGTGGACATCCCTGGAAAAGCCAATGTTTGTAGACCATCCAAACTGGCCTTCAACACAGTGGCTTGCTAGACTATTTCAGTGGGCATTTCTGGAGTCACGTGTAGGCCACACCAGTTCAGGACAGTAGATTTCCTTCCTTCAAGGACATCACTGAACCAGGTGCTCTTTTCTCAAACAATCACTGATTGCAGTCAGGGCCTACCTAACTTTATGTTCACTTTGTAGAGGAGCTTTACATTCAAAATTTATTAATTGAATTTAAATTTCACCAACTGCTTTGGTGAGATTTTAACCCATGATTCCAACACATTAATCCCGGACTCAAGGTTGTACAGTACATCTAACCTAATTTCTAATGTATCAATGACTCTTCGGTAAGCCTTACTCTTAGACTTGAGCTCTCTTCCTAAACCTATGTACCTCTCGTCTCCTTTAAATCTATAAACAAACTTTTAGCCACCTTCCCTGATGTATTGATATGGCTGAGTGTAAGATTCTGTTTGACAACATTCCTGGGACATTTCACTATGTGAATGGTGCCAACTAAATGCAAGCTGTTGTTAGTTGCATACAAATCACAGGATGGGGGCAGCAGTGAGCTCGCCATAGGTAACAGATCCTATCGCCATGCACAGAGAAAGTATATACAGACATTTTTAAAAACTTTTTGAAAAGGTTTTAGTCTTTAAAATGACAGATTGTGAGCAGAATCCAGCTGAGAGATTTTGTACTTGCCACTAAAGCCATTTCCCTATCTCTGAACTGAAAAGGGAAGTTAAACAGTGCCGCTACTAGACTATGATGCAGAGGCCCCATTATGAAATGTAGCATTGAGGGGAGACTGGAATGAATGATAAACTTTTCCTTATGTTAACAGCAACACAAAGGATTGCAGATGTCAGACCTGGAGAAGCAATTAATCTCAGGATTCCGAGGACCCCAGTGTGATCTGCACACCTTGATTCAATTACTGCTTTGCATATCACTGCCAACCCACATTCAACTCTTCATAAATACATAATCAAGCATGACATTCATCACCATTCCCTCCTGCCTTGCTCAGGTATCTTTTCCAACAGATGGGGAGTGACTAGGATTCTTTGATTCCTGTGCTGCTTTACAGATCCATCCTTTTACAGTGCCACCCCTGCACCAGTGATGAGAGCAACTGAATCCAAAGGTAACTCACCCTACAGTCAACTCAACATCATGTCTACATCAAACCTGCCAAACTCTCCTTGGTCTTTATATCTCAATCATTTTACTTCATTGCTGCAACACAAGCTCTCCTCATTCAGGCTCGCTGCAGCTTTGCTTCGGAGTTACAGGACAGATTGCTGGGAAATTTATTATCTGCACAAATGTGCAAGTGTTAACTTTGTCATTGAATTGTGTGTCCACAGCAAAGCATCAATCTGCATTTACACAATGTATAGACTTTCTGTATGTGAGAGATGCAGGTCCTTTGAGCTCAGATGCTTTATGCCTTATTTGAACTGCACTGTGATGGGGAGGTGATGACCTAGTCGTGATATCACTGGATAGTTAACCCAGGAATCCAAGTAATTTTTTAGGGACCCAGGTTCAAATCCTGCCATGGCAGATGGTGGAATTTGAGTTTAATTTAAAAATCTAGAATTAAGGGTCCAACAACAACCGTGAATCCACTGCCAATTATTGGGAAAAACCCATCTGCTTCACTGATGTCCTTTAGGGTCTGGCCTACAGACCCACAACAATGTGGTGGCCTTTTAACTGACCTCTGGGGAATTAGGGATGGGTAATAAATGCTGGTCTAGCCAGCAACACTCTCATCCTGTGAATGAATATAAAAAAAATCTGATACCTCCACCTCCACCCCCACCCTCATTTGGAAAATAAATGCAAGTCACCAGACAATGAGTGTAATTGGTCGAGAATATATCATCATCATTAAATTTCAAACATACTACAACCCCACACAGGGAGAGAGGTGACCCCTGCTCTCAGATTGCCATGTGCAATGACGGTCATCTATTAATTAAGCCCATTATATATTGTATGTTTGCATCAATTACATTAGAATGGAGCCCTGTCGGTGGGTAAACACACTAAGGGGACACTGAGACATGAGAAATAGGTTCTGGATCTAAAGTCCATGTTCATCGAAGCGAGAAGGCCGACATGTGACTTGACAGTAGCAGCCTTCAAAATGATCACAGGATTCAACAGGGCAAATTTAGGGACTACATTCTTACCTACGCAGTGGGGCCGGGATTGGAGTTACCGACATAAAACAAATAGTCATTAATAAATCCAATGAGAAACTCAGGAGAATGTTCCTTATGCTGGAAATGGTAAGAATGGTGAACTTGCCCTCATGTTGCATAGAGAATGAAAATAGCATCAATGTAGTTATGGGAAAGTAAACAGATAGACAGAAGAGGAAGAACATAAAAATGTCGTAATGGAATGGCTGGGGGGGGGGGGGGGGGGGGGGGGGGGGTGTTGTCAAAGCTCGGGTTCACGCAATGCGTTTTACTCTGGAAGGAGGTTGTCTGTCATTAACAGAGTGGCCTCTTGATGGACGAGGTAGGACCGAAAATGGGATCAACCTTGTGCTACAGCAGGTGACCACAGTGCAGACAAACTATCGCATCATGTCTGTGTAGGACGAGTTGGAGAGGGGCCAGGGAACTGCTGTGGAATCGTGCCAGCAGGAGTTTGGCCACACTTTCAGGAAAGGATGAGTGAGACATCACCACAAAATGAAATTAAGATTGGTGCGAATAATCAATTGAAAAGGGACAAATTCAGCAATTGGATTTCAAATTAAAAATCCACCCAAAAGTGCAGCTAGAGCGCGAGCAAGAGAAGATGGTAAAAGAAATTTAGCATGGACTATGTTGGACACATCAGCCTTTCTGCAAGTTCCTCTGATTCCATATTATAATCCTTCAGCAAACTCTCTGCCTCTCCTCCCTTTACGGAGGCAACAGACCAACTGGGTTATACTGCTTGTAAAAATGTACCATTCTCAAGACACTCCAAGGTTCACAAAGAGAGAGAGATAGACAGTGAACAGTATTAAGGGATATGGAGAAGAGGCAAGGAGTTAGTTTCAAAAGCAGCTCTCTCGGCACAGTGGCTAGCACCAGGGACCCGGGTTCAATTCCCGCCTCGGGCAACTGTGTGGAGTTTGCACATTCTCCCAGTGTTTGTGAGAGTGTGCTCCGGTTTCCTCCCACAGTCCAAAGATGTGCAGGTTAGGTGAATTGGCCATGCTAAATTGCCCATAGTGTTAGGTGAAGGGGTACATGTAGGGGAATGGGTCTGGGTGGGTTTCTCTTCAGAGGGTCGGTTTGGACTTGTTGGGCCGAAGGGCCTGTTTCCACACTAAGTAATCTAATCTAAATGACGTTGGGCCAAATGGCCTATTCTATTCTCATGTACAGTGCATCCTCTAATGTGGCTTCTGCCTGGAACGTCGATTTTCCTGCTCCTCAGATGCTGCCTGACTGGCTGTGCTTTTCCAGCATCACTCTAATATAGCATCCTCTAATTTGGCAGGTGACCCAACGAGGTTTCAGAAAGGGCTTTCCCATCCTGGGTCATTGTGAACAATCGATATCCTGTTTTGGGATCCTCTACATTGAACCAAAATGTCTCCACTTCCATTTGGAGCAGCAACTGCATCAAACACCATTTAATATTTGCATTAGCATTTACTTTGGAAGTTTGTGTGTCTGTTGTATGATTTTTAAAAGGCAGGTCAGTCTTTAGTGCAGATTTAATAAAGCAACAACTTTACAGAAAAGTTAGTCCAATGCTGGATGTGTCTCACAATCCAAAAGATGTGCAGGTTAGGAGGACTGGCTAAGTTACCCATAGTGTCCAATGACGTGCGGGCCAGGTGGGAAATGCAGAGTTATGGGGAAAGGTTGGAGGTGGGAGCCTAGGTGGGATGTTTTTCGGAGGGTCAGTGCAGACTCGATAGCCCAAATGGCCTCTTTCTGCACTGTAGGGATCCTACAAATCTATTCAAGTTAAATGATGGTAACAGATTACTGCAGTACAGACAGCAGTTCAGCAAGGCCATCTCTAGCAATAGCCTGTCTTAAGGAAACCAGATTGCTACAGTACACTGCACAGTTCTTGTCAGCTAAATTAATTTTTATCATCCTCCCACTCTGCTGTGAATGGATGGTCCTCCAGCAGTGCACTGCATGGAAGCATCAACCTGGATTTTTGTGCTAAGTGCCAGAGTGGGACTTGAATCTCCAGCCTCTTGACCCAGAGACAGGCTGTGCTCCTAACTAAGCCTCAGCTGACACCAACATTTTGACTCTGGCTATTTTGTGGGATACAGTATATTACATGGAATAGAGGGAGTCATTCATCACAACATCATCGCTCCCACCACTGACTAACTTAACTTGTTCAAAAAGATTTGTTCAAGTAAAACTCCTCCAGATCCAAAAAAAAATATCAAGCAAATACAGGAGAAAGAAAGCCCTCCACGTCAGTGTGGCGGCTGGAGAGAGCTGTGCACTAACCCATTCTTGGCTCTTTGTAGAGGCTGCAACGGATAGTGCAAGTTCAGACACAAAAGGCTTGTTCTTTTTATTCAGTGAGCTGAGTGAATTAACTCAATGAAGCAGAGTCTCCATCTCTCTCTCCCTCCATCTCTCCCTCACACACACACGCACACAGCTGCTCTGTGTGTGTGTGTGTGTGTGTGTGTGTGTGTGTGTGTATGTAAATGTGAAGTAACAGATCACTTTTGACCTACATTTGTCATATGCGCGTCTGTTTGTCTATTGTGCAGGGGAAAGAGAGAGAGAGAAAAAAGTCCCCTTTAAATCTTGAATACTAAGCCCCCTTGTGCACTCCATTCCCCCAGCATCTTAAAGACTGAGGATAGGATGGGAGGGAGGCGCTGGAAGTTAGAGACAGCCCAGGGACTCTCTACAGTCGTGGGATCTCATGGATTTCTTGAGTCAGCACTCCCATGTTGCGCTGACAGTGGGTTTCTGCATTTGTGTCAGGTGTGCTTTACCCAGTACAGCCCAGTCTGCAAAACACGAGTGGGGCAATTATATAGCAAACCGAACTGGCACTCAGTGGCAACTGGGAGCTCCTTTCTCTCAGTTGTCTCATCCATCTTCTTACAGACTGCGCCAAGGTAGCTTTGTGCACGCAAGTGTGGTAGATCAGAGTCGATAGACAGGAAAATGAATTCTTCAATTAAAACCGGGAGTACAGACAAGGAATAATCACTGTTGCTCACAAGAAGTAGGGACCCCACAGGAATGGTTAAAAAAAAATCATTGGCAACTGGAAGGAAGGTGATTTTGACACAGATTCTCATTTGTCTGGGGACAAAGCGATTAATGAGATCCTTAAAACTGAAGGGCACATCGGTAGCATAAAGCAATGAAGAGGCAGAGGGAGGGAAAAGGAAATGTAAAGTCACAACAATTTTATCTTTGTATTGTCTCTAATGCAGCACTTGTGTTACGGAGCAATTTACATTCTTATGTAATATTGCTGCAGTTCCCAGAGAGCCCGGCTCACCAATTGAAGTCCTGCCAGTCTAGGCTAGCTCTGTGACCTTTAGAGATGTCCTGTTAAGGTTTTAATAGTCTGCTTTTCAAAAAAAAAGAGAAAGGCCCCATATGAAATCAGTCTCATTCTGGATCGGAGACACAGACAGTTGAAAATTAGTGAGTGAAGACCAAGCAAAACACCAAAAGGCATCCCAATAAAATAAGGAGGGTGGGGAAAAGAGAGAAGTGGATATATTTTAAAGAATGCAGTTATGTATATTTCTTATTTCAAGTGACCAGCCAGCTCTTGAAATCAGGCATGGCCTGGCTTGAAGTTTCAAAGTCAAATGCAAACCTTTTCTTCCTTTCACTTTTCTAGACTGCACTGGCCGGGGTGTGGAAGAGGGGGGGTAGCACCTGCAGGGCAATGCTAAAAGAAGTGTCACCCCTCCTCCTCTCTCCTCCCCCCCCCACATTCTCTTACAAAGACTTCCCTGCTTACTATGGCAACTGTGTTAATTAATGCATTTAATTCAGAGACAAACCAAAAACCCTTTAGGTGCACTTCAACAACTGCTGAAAATTTCCACTGAGGGCTCTTGAGACATCTCCCTTCTCGAAACCAGACAGCGAGGATACGAGACTCAGACATGCACACGTAGGCAGGGTCTGGGCGCAAGGGGGAGGGGGTCACACACACACACACACACACACACACACACCTCTCGGCTGACTGCAACGATTCTAAAATTAACCACCAGCACAAAAGGCTGGCAAACACTTCTCCACCCAGCTTATCTGCAAATTCCACTCAGTCAGAAAGACAACACTGTCTGCTCGGAAATTATGGTCTCACACTTCATGTAGTCAGACAGGACACTGTTCCCGCAGCCATGACTGACCCTGGAGTCTGAATATTCTCTTCTCGTTATGTCAAGGCAAAAGCAGCACAAGCCAGCTATCTATAAACAAAATAAAAATCTCTGCTGAAAGCTGTAATTAAAAAGTGCCATAATTGGACAGTAGATGGGTTAGAGAGAAACAAAAGGCTGATATTTCCTGTTGAACCTCAGTCTCTTCAGGTCCACTGTCGCCCACCCTCCCCATATTGGCGTGTTTTCAGATTTTATAATCAAGATACTTACATCCCACAGCAAATAGGAAGTCAGCTCAGGAACAAGAGCTGGGGAAAGTCATCAACTGGTTAAAAAAATCCCACATTGATTCAGAAATTTAGTTTATATAGCAACAGCTACTTCATAGGCCAGGAACCATAGCAAACCAGTCATTATCTAAGGTCACTGGCTAACCTATGACATTTACTGGGCAGAATGACCCTCTGGTGGGAATGGGTGAGATTTAGCATCTTGCCCACAAGATTGAGGTAGCCCTCAGAGTGCCTGGCAACTGGGCAATGTGGCTTTTTGGTGCTGTACCATCTCAATTTATAATAAACCTGTCGGGCAAAGGACCACCATTGATCACCTTACACCAAAAGGCATGTCCGAGATTCTGCTCAATATCAGTTCTTCTCATAAATGATCTCAAAATAGGTTAATGTGAACTTGGACCAGATTGCAGAGTGCAGTTACACATTTTATGTTCCACTATATTAAAATTATATAGAAATATTTCTTCTCAATTACAAATATTTCTAGACAGTGAATTCTGTGCAGCACTTCCATTTGAAAAGGCACTATGCAAGAACAATTTTGTTTGATGGGCATTGCAGTACAATGACTGGAAAGGACTGCTTCATCTGATTCAGTTTGGCTTTTTATTCTAGGTATTAAAGCACAATGATTGTATAGTATGCAGCTCAGTCTGTTAAAAGAAACTGTAAGCACTTGCCTCCTGACAAAGGGCCTGATCAGACAATGCCCCAAATTTCTTACCTGTTTAGGGCTTAAATTTTGCTACCAGCAAGTGAGTGAGGTTTGGAGGGGGCAGGGGAGGAGGAAAGGGCTGGTAGTAATCAGCAGGCATGCCCACCCCCAAATTGCCATAGGGTTCCTTCACTTCTGATGAGGCATGCCACATGCAATCCTAGTGATGACAAGATGAAGTCAACTGTGATTTTTCCACATTCACTCTCAGTCACAGGTTATCCAACTTACCCACATGTCCAGGACTCTTACTGCGGCAGAAATCAGTACACTACTGTGAGGGAACTCCAACAAGGAAAGCAGCTTGCTGTACTCTTGTATACACCTCAACCACATTAATAGAATTAGTCAGAAATTGACTAGCTTCCACCACATTTCCCACATGTACTGCTAATAAAGACTGACTTTCACGTATTAAGATGAGTAAGGAAAACGGATCTAAAGGGAGAGGTGAGGAGGGGGGCTCACAGTAACTTTAAATAAATACCAATAAACCCAAACTCTCAACAGCTGCCATCGAGAACTGCCTTTCCTCCTCCCCTCTCTTCCCAGCCATAGCACAGACTTTGCTCCTTGGATGCTGCCTGAACTGCTGTGCTTTTCCAGCACCACTCTACTCCAGAACCATAGCACAGACTGTATTTGAACTATTTCTATGGAACATTGTTAAACATCAATGTGTGGCTCAGTGGTTAGCACTGCTGCCTCAACGCTAGGGACCCAGGTTTGATTCCAACCTCGGGTGATTGTCTGTGTGGAGTTTGCACATTCTCCCCGTGTCTGCATGAGTTTCCTCTGGGTGCTCCGGTTTCCTCCCACAGTCCAAAGATGTGCAGGTCATGTGAATTGGCCATGCTAAATTGCCCATAGTGTTCAGGGATGTGTAAGTTAAGTTAGTCGGGGTAAATATAGTCGGAGGGTTACTCTTTGAAGCGTCGTTGTGGACCTGTTGGGCCGAAGGGCCTGTTTCCATACTGTAAAGGGAATCTATGATTCTGTCAAGCACAAATGGTGACAATACTGATGCAGTTATCTCTGGACACAATATTGGGATTGTGCTTCGCTCACTCTTGGAAGGTTGTGTTTTTTCTCAGAGTGCTTTTCAGTCGGTAAACCTCGACCAAGCAAACTAAAAACTCTGCAGGAGCTTAGTGCCTTTAGCTCCGTCACCTAGAAAGTTTCATTATTCACATCAAATGGGACTGAAAAGTACATTCCTACAACGGAGGTCAGCAAGTTTCTGAATTTAGACCCACCATATGACGCTCACTCAAGATTATCATGAGCCTAGCTTCTCAAATGCAAACAATGTCAATTCTCCAATGTCCACTGAGAGCCTCTTTGGCTCAAGTTAACTCTCTGCCCCACAGCAGCTTGCAAATCTGCAGCCAGACAGATGATGGCACGGAACACAGATAGTGGAAAAAAAGAATGTCACCTTCCTGTATCAGCTACCACCACTCAGCACTTCCATGCCATGAATTTGCATTACTGTTCAGACACAAAAAACAATCATTTCATAGTATTAGATCCAAAACATTACAGTAAGATTAAGGACCGGGTAATTTAATGGAGCATATTGGTTAACTGATAAGTATGGTCTGGGACACTAGAGAGAACGACATCCAACATTGCCATGGAAATAACCTGGACCCAGCCGACAGCACAGATCAGACCTTGGTTTGCTATCACACCCAAGCTGTGACAAGCTGTACACTCATGTTGTTATCTCTGCAGTAAGGTGCGAGTGTTTGACCTTCTATCCTAAAAGGCAAGAGTGAAAGCAGCATAGAGTCATAGAGGAATACAGCACCGAAACAGACCCTTCCGTCCAACCTGTCCAAGTCAATCAGCTTTCCCAAATTAAATTAATCCCATTTGCCTGCATTTGGCAGATATCCTCCTGAACGTATAAAGGAAGTAGGAGTATACTTCAGAGGGAAATCAGGAGGGCAAAAGGGGACATGAGATAGTTTTGGGAAATAGAATTATGGAGAATCCAAAGGGTTTTTACAAATACATTGAGGACAAAAGGGTAACTAGGGATAGAATAGGGCCCCTCAAAGATCAGCAAGGCGGCCTTTGTGTGGAGCCACAGAAAATGGGGGAGATACTAAATGAGTATTTTGCATCAGTATTTACTGTGGAAAAGGACATGGAAGATATAAACTGTAGGGAAATAGATGGTGACATCTTGCAAAATGTCCAGATTACAGAGGAGGAAGTGCTGGATGTCTTGAAATGCATAAAAGTGGATAAATCCCCAGGCTCTGATCAGGTGTACTCTAGAACTCTGTGGGAAGCTAGGGGAGTCATTGCTGGGCATCTTGCTGAGATATTTGTATCATCGATAGTCACAGGTAAGGTGCCAGAAGACTGGAGGCTGGATAACGTGGTGCCACTGTTTAAGAAGGGTGGTAAGGACAAGCCAGGGACCTATAGACCAGTGAGCCTGACCTCGGTGGTGGGCAAGTTGTTGGAGAGAATCCTGAGGGACAGGATGTACATGTATTTGGAAAGGCAAGGACTGATTAGGGATAGTCAACATGGCTTTGTGC
>NC_057729.1:2698457-2703654 GCF_004010195.1 Chiloscyllium plagiosum | reverse complement strand
GGGAGTCCAGAACTAGAGGGCATAGGTTTAGGGTGAGAAGGGAAAGATATAAAAGAGACCTAAGGGGCAACCTTTTCACGTAGAGGTTGGTGCATGTATGGAATGGGCTGCCAGAGGAAGTGGTGGAGGCTGATAAAATTGCAACATTTAAGAGGCATCTGGATGGGTACATGAATAGGGAGGGTTTGGAGGGATATGGGCCGGGCACTGGCAGGTGGGACTAGATTAGATTGGGATATCTGGTCGGCATGGACGAGTTGGACCGAAGGGTCTGTTTCCATGCTCTATGACTCTTCATGTATCTGTTCAAATGGCTTTTAAATGGTGTAATTGTAACTACATTAGTTAAATAACATTAGTTGAGAATTTCACCCACATCCTGTGGTTCCAAACAAAGACAGCCTCGTTGGTATTTAAGGGGCCCAGATTCTCTTCCTATTTGCTCTTTTGCCCTTAATGAGCTACAAATTAATGCTAATGAAACTAAAAAAGGAAATGGAAACTGGTGAAATTAAAATAACATCGCCTGGGGTGATGATGCAATCCAGGTCCAGTGGTGTCCACCGGTCTCTAATTGTGCTGGTTAATTCTTGCATTCTCCTCTAGGGACACCCGAGTGCAGATGGAAGTATGACAGACAGTCAGGAACAACGACTCCCTTTGTGGCCTGCTGATGGCCATTTTGGCCAGGTCTATAGGAGCAGTGCCACAAGGAGGCCCCTTCGATTTGCCTGTCCCTTCCCACACAGGAACATGAGGCTGAAGTACAGCCAACATTTAAGGAGCAGCCTGTTCAGAAAACTGGAAAGGGGCTGCCAACAAAAAACACTCACTGTAAATGTGACACACGGCCAGACACCTCGTGTACTTACTTAACCTGTGGTTGCATGGGATCCATGGGGGTCCCTAAACCGTTCCCCAAAGCAAGCTGTTGCTTTCTGAAGGGAAAATGTCAGACTGCAATTGGAAAATTGACGGGTTAGTCACAGCCGGCATCGCCAACTCTTCTGAGATGTCTGAATGTCTTCAGAAATTGAAGAATCATCCCCCTGGGCTGTGTTTGGGGGAGACAAATAGCTGTGTTTTCTTTCTTGGGTGTGCTCAAACACATCGGCCCAGACTAATCCAGGAGCGGCCACCCTGTTGCAGTTTTTATTTTCCATCCAAAGCTGTTCCAATGGGTTTTCCAAACTCAGCTGTCCCAGAAACACAGAGCGCCGTGTCCCTCAAGAGAGGGAGCTCCACAGTTTCACTGGGGTTTGGGGGAATTAGAAAGACAAGATCATTCACCACCCTCATTTTGTTTTTGTTTTAAAAAAACAACAGTTGTGGTAAGTTTAAGATATTAGTGAATGGGGTGGGGTGAGGTTGGCAAATGGGGTAGGTGGGTCATGTGGTGGGGACGGGTTGTGCAGTCTGGTTTCAGAGGGTAGCTGGAGGTTTAGTAGGGGGTGCCACTCAGGGCATGTATTCTGGTGGTGGGTGGGAGGGGTTGGGGACCAATCTAGCATATGGGACGGCATTTTGAGTTCGTAGTGAAAGTCAAGGTTAACAAAACAAAATAGTGTTGCCAATTATTTCAGTCTTCTTGTGATTACAGGAGGCAAAGCCCTACACAGAACCCACAAGGCCCTATGCCAGTGCCATTTTCTCTTGGTCTGCTTTTGTGTTTGGAAACATAAGAGCTTGCTAGACTAGGAAAGGCCATTGTTACTCATCTGTTCGCTGGATAGCCTCGGATTACAGCAAGATGTAGTTGAGTTAATCGGATAGTCTGAACAGTAGCAAATAGAATTCAATTCCGATAAGGTGATGTCTTGTTTATTCTTCCTAAGTGCAAGGGTGACGAACTGGGAGGCTGAGGGCAATCTTGGTGTATACCAGTATTTTACATCGGCAGTTCAGGTGGATAAAGTGGTTAAGGCAGCACATGAGATATTTGTCTTTATTAATCACACCACAGAGTTTAGGAGCAAAGAGGTGATGCTGGAACTGTATAAAACATTCAGCCAGGGTTCTGAGTGCAGTTCTGGAATCCACATTATAGCATGATGTGATTGCTATGGAAGTTGCAAGGACAGTTACCAGGATGTTGCCTGGACTGGAGAGTTTTAGTTATGAAGAGAGATTGAACAGATTGGGATTGTTTACCTTAGAGCATCAGAGACTGAGGGGCGACATGGCTGAGATGCATAAAATTGAGGGGCATGGAAAGAGTAGACAGGAAGGAGGGATTTCCCCTTGATAGAGGGATCAATTATTAGGGAGCAGAGACTTAGGGTCAGGGCAGGAGATTTAGGGGAGGATGTGAGGAATTTTCTTTCCACTCCGAGTGTGGTGGGAATCTGGAACTCACTGCTTCCTTATAACATTTAAGAACTATTTAGATCAGCACTTACGATGCCAAGGCATGCAAGGCTATGAGCCAAGTGCTGGAAAACAGGATTAAAATGATTAGGCGGTTGTTTGTGACAGGGACAGACTCTATCGGCCAAAGGGCTTTTTGCTATGCTCTAGATCTCTGTTACTTTTTATTGGGTTCCACTGTCTGGGAAATACCATAAGTAATGCTACTTCTCATTTTATGCAAAGCATTTTGGGACATCCAAGGACAAGTAAGGAGCTATATAACTGCAAGATTAAAATGTACAGTTTTACTCCATTTGATAGAAATCTGCTTTTTAAAACTCAAATTTCCCACACCTGTAGACCTCCTGAAAAATGTCCCACATTTGGCCTGCAATATCAAGGTGACTTGCATTTTTAGTCTCTGTTTTATATTTGCACCTGTCTCTAGATTGGATCAGATGTGATACCTAAAACCCCATACTGTCTGACCTACTCAGTAAAGCAGCTTAGCATTGCCCTACCTGGCAAAAGCAATGTGCAGTCTGTTTGGGTGAGGTGTTTAAGATAGTCAGCCTATGGAACTACATCTCAATCTCCAGGTTTAGTGGATATCAAATTGGGCAAAACTGTGTGGGGAGACAAGGCATTGAATGGGGACAGTGTGAGATTTAAACCCATAATCTAGGCTGACCAATACTGAGGAAGTGCTACAAGGGAGGTGCCATGTTTCACATGAGGTATTAAACCAAGTCCCCATCTGTACTCTTGGGTAGATGTGAAAGATCTCTATTTCAAATTGTGTCATAGCTACAGTGTTACTCCAATGGAGTGCCACATTTATTCCTTCAACAAACCTTGTAATAGATCATTTGGTCCTTAATTCATGGCTATTTGCGATCTTGCTATGCATAACTCAACAACCATGGTTTTTTTTTTTTAAAAAAAGGAATGACTGCAGTATAATTGCAGTTAATGTCTGCAAAGCATTTTGGATATCCTGAGATCATGAAAGATACTTTATAAATGCCAGTTCTTTCAGATAACTCAGAGGGGAAAGGACAGTCCAGTCTGTGCACCTTGGAGGTAATTAGATTAGATTCGATTACATTACTTAGATTAGATTACTTACAGTGTGGAAACAGGCCCTTCGGCCCAACAAGTCCACACCGACCCGCTGAAGCGCAACCCACCCAGACCCATTCCCCTACATTTACCCCTTCACCTAACACTAGGGGCAATTTAGCATGGCCAATTCACCTAACCTGCACATCTTTGGATTATGGGAGAAAACCCACGCAGACACGGGGAGAATGTGCAAACTCCGCACAGTCACCTGAGGCGGGAATTGAACCCGGGTCTCTGGCGCTGTGAGGCAGCAGTGCTAACCACTATGCCGCCCTGCATTTCAGGGAAGGGCAGTAGTAGATGTGTAAAGTTTCCATAATGCACCCGTCTGAACCTCAGAACACCCAGGAAGACAATTATAGGTTCTGTCTTTCGAGTCTTGGGTTGCATCTGGAGAGAGCAGTTAAATTACAGGATGCAAGCACTCTATTCCATCAATTTGCAAACTGTCAGACATAACAGCCACTCTCAACACACAGTCTGCACCAATGCAAAACTACATGCAGACCTCCTTCATCATTGTCCACCTTTTGTAATGACTATTGCAGATCTATCTCCTTCCACACCATAATTGCCAACATATGTCGCAGGTAGATAGGATAATGAAGAAGGGTTTGGTATGCTCTCCTTTATTGGTCAGAGTATTGAATACAGGAAATGGGAGGTCATGTTGCAGCTGTACAGGACATTGGTTTGGCCGCTTTTGGAATATTGCACGCAGTTCTGGTCTCCCTCCTATTGAAGGATGTTGTGAAACTTGAAAGGGTTCAGAAAAGATTTACAAGGATGTTGCCAGGTTTGGAGGATTTGAGCTATGGGGACAGGCGGAATAGCCTGGGGCTGTTTCCCCTGGAGTGTCAGAGGCTGAGGGGTGACCTTGTAGAGGTTTACAAAATTATGAGGGATGTGGATAGGAAAAATAGGCAAAGACTTTTTCTCTGGGGTGTGAGAGTCCAGAACTTGAGGGCATAGGTTTAGGGTGAGAGGGAGAAAAAAAACATAAAAGGGACGTAAGGGGCAACCTTTTCACATAGAGAGTGGTACGTGTATGGAATGAGCTGCCAAAGGAAGTGATGGAGGCTGGTACAATTGCAACATTTAAAAGGCATTTGGATGGGTATATGAATAGGAAGGGTTTCAAAGTATGGGAGAAGATTTGTAGCTCGGGTGCTTGTTGTTGTGGTTCTGTTCGTCGAGCTGGGAATTTGTGTTGCAGACGTTTCGTCCCCTGTCTAGGTGACATCCTCAGTGCTTGGGATCTTTCCTCCGGCATTTATAGCGATTTGTATCTGCCGCTTCCAGTTGTCAGTTCCAGCTGTTTGCTGCAGTGGTCGGTATATTGGGTCCAGGTCGATGTGCTTATGATTGAATCTGTGGATGAGTGCCATGCCTCTAGGAATTCCCTGGCTGTTCTCTGTTTGGCTTGTCCTATAATAGTAGTGTTGTCCCAGTCGAATTCATGTTGCTTGCCATCTGCATGTGTGTGGAGATGATGCAAACAGATGAGCCAAACAGAGAACAGCCAGGGAATCTCTAGAGGCATGGCACTCATCCACAGATTCAATCAATAAGCACATCGACCTGGACCCAATATACCGACCACTGCAACGGACAGCTGGAACTGACAACCGAAGCAGCAGATTCAAACCACTATAAATGCTGGAGGAAACATCACAGAAGCGCTTCACAGGAGGCTCCCAAGCACTGAGGATGTCACCTAGAC
>NC_057729.1:2694010-2697703 GCF_004010195.1 Chiloscyllium plagiosum | reverse complement strand
CAGATGACAAGCAACATGAGTTCGACTGGGACAACACTACTATTATAGGACAAGCCAAACAGAGAACAGCCAGGGAATTCCTAAAGGCATGGCACTCATCCACAGATTCAATCAATAAGCACATCGATCTGGATCCAATATACCGGCACTGCAACGGACAGCTGGAACTGACAACCGGAAGCGGCAGATACAAATCACTATAAATGCCGGAGGAAACATCACAGAAGCGCTTCACAGGAGGCTCCCATGCACTGAGGATGTCACCTAGACAGGGGACGAAACGTCTGCAACACAAATTCCCAGCTCGGCGAACAGAACCACAACAATAGGAAAGGTTTGGAAGGATATGGGCCGGTTGCTGGCAGGTGGGACTAGATTTGTGTTGGGATATCTGGTCGGTATGGACGAGTTGGACTGAAGGATCTGTTTCCGTGCTGTACATCTCTATGACTGTATTAAAGTAATAATTATTTTAACCAGATTCACACGAGAGCAGCCTCTATTCTGTGCCATTCTTCAGAACTACTTCCCCCTCATCTAAAGTACAGACCCCAGCCTATGTAATATTGGTGCCCTCCATCATGGGATCTTCAACCATGGAGTAGGCAAGGCAGTCAACTGGGAAATGTTTCAGCTGCGGAAGATTTCGGTCGGTCGGTCAGTCACAGTTTAATGGTATAACTTTTGCCTCAAAGTCATAAAGCTATGAACTCATATTCCACGTCAGAGACTTGAGGAAGTTGAAACGCATAATAGTGTACACAGAACAACCTCAATTATCCGAAGGAGATGGGCAGGGAGTATTTTGTTCGGATAACAGATTGTTTTACAGTCAGGTCTGTTATCCAAACAAAGGAAGCCATACTGAACATTTGAACGGAACTTCCTGTCCACTCAGTAGCATCCTGTGTTCGTGCCAACTTGTGAGCAGCAACTGATGTCAGATATCTTTCACCCCCTCAACATTATGGATTGGGTCAAGTGCAAACTAAAGGTTCATTAACTCACTCATGCAGTTGTGTGCGCGCGTGCAGAGGTACAGGACAAAGAGAGTGGGTTCCACTCGTGAGGATAAAGCAGCTCCCGTTCAGGGGCAACAAGCGAATTTCAGCCCCGGCCACACTCTCCTGGTGAAAGTGACTGGTAGAGAGGGGGACAGAGAGGAGGGGGACGGTGAACGGGGGAAGATGACCACAAGCAACCAGGGGGGAAAATATCCAACATTAGTCCATGTGGCAATGCAGATCGGGACAGGTACTTAAGATGCCAGAAGAACTGGAAATTCAGGTTGCCGCTCAGTTTTTTTTGTGTGTGTAGTTTGCTGTTGTTAATGTGCGATTACAAAAGAATTGTTTTCATCCTGATGGATGTCTTGAGTGTGACTGTGGGTAAATGTCTCTGTGTGTTTTTATATAGAGCTCATTACAATTCACAGGACCTCGAGATCTTGTTCGGATAATCCGAAATTCGGATAACAGAGGTTGTTCTGTCACTATTTTCATTCACTGGAGTCCGCAATTGAGTCTCCAATCAAAAGAATGAAGAATTATTCTCTCAAATGTTAATTATTAATATTAATATTAGTGTAGTGCATTGCTAATAGTGACTACCATAATTCAAGCTCCAAGGAAGTACTGGGGGACTACTGCATTGGCTGTTAACCCCACCCTTGTTTGTCCTTTCAGGTAAATGTAAATGATCCAATTATTTCAAAGCAGAACAGGAGTTCTTTCCAGGTACTCTGGCCAGTACTGATCACCTAATCAACTTTACAAAAACTGGAAATCTAGTTATTAACTCGTTGCTATTTGTAGGACTTTGCTGTGTGCAAATTGGTTTGTGCCATCTCCTACATCACTTGGTTAGAGATAAAAGAAACTGCAGATGCTGGAATCCAAAGCAGACAAGCAGGATACTGCAAGAACACAGCAGGCCATGCGTATACCACAGCATGGAGCTTTACTTGGAAAGTACTTTGCAACATCCTGAACCTGTGATTGGATATACAGAAACGCAAACCTTTTCTCCCCTCTCACACTCCGTTTCTGAGTAAGATTACATTCAGAAGCAGCTCAATGACTCTGCCTTCCTGAAAATTCTGCCGCCTGTTATATCTGCATGACGGTGTACATCCCTGCAGAGATATCATGATGCAGCCTCTAACCTCAAGACAAGCAAGTGGCTGGGCTGCAAATGAACCCTGGCAGATAAGCGTTAGTTCCGCTGGCATACTGCGCATACTGAGTGTGTTGGCAGCAGGAGGAGTGGTGTAAAAATAGGGTTCACCCGCTCACAGTGAATTGTCAGCTATGTCCCTTGTTGTCTAACTCTCCACTTTGACAGAGCTCTTTGAAATAAACTCTCGCTACTGGGCAACTGCCTGCAGCATGGAGCGCAGAGGTCAAGTAGGGTCAACGCAAGGACAAGAAAGCAGAAGCAATAGGCAACCGATCTGGGCAGGATGTGCCCAACGCAGCAGTATTCACCCATCACATGGCGTGTATCAAACAAGTTCTCGCTGCATTTGATCACTATACGTCTACACACGATGACAGCAGCTGAGCGTAGACAATGGAACACAGGTTCATTATGGGTTCAGTATGTGTCTTCCAATCTCTGGCCCAGTATTTCCCCCGAAGTCTGCCCCAATTATATACACATTGTTCAAGCAACTTGCCTACATGCTTTCCTCACCCTACCTCTCCTGAATGATTAAGCCATTTGTGACCGCAAACAATCCTCATTCTTTGCTGTCATGCAGTTAAACGGGCATCTGGATTTCCATCCTCTCCTCTGGTGCTCAACTTCCAAGATGGTCAAGGGCACTGCGACTTACTGCTGGTACACGAACAGCACACACTCTCACACCAGAACTTAATCTCAGCTAGGTAGCTGGGTGACTGGACTGCTTTCGGCACCAGCAGAGAGTGGAGGAGAAATAATGGGCTCTAGCCAGCTGAAGTCACTGTAATAAACTACAACATAGCCAACTTAAGGCCAGGATTTGGAGTGTCTGCTCCACATTTAAGATTTTTAAAAAGTAATCCCTAAGTAAGTGGATGAAAATGGACACAGTAAAAATACTAGGAGTGAAAGAAAAATGCCACTTTTAGTCAGACCAGATGACAGTTTTTCCTCAGTCATTGTCTTGTTCCATTCTAAGCTTGACCTTCCATTGTCCTTCCCAGCAAATACCACAACTAAAATCCAAACTCGATGTGTGCATATATCCCAAGCTCAGGCTGCAGTGAATTGCTGCTATAGGTACATTTTTTTACCTATAAAACTCACAGAAAAGCAAACTCATGTTTTCCTTTCTCGATGTCAAACACAACAAGAGATGGTCATACACAGACAGAAAGAGACAAACACAGAGAGACATAAGAGCACACAGTCAGAGAGAATATCAATGTGTGGAATTGACTGGATTTCCTTTTCAACAAACTAATCAACAATCACAGAGAAAGACAGAGCCTGCATCATGTCTAGACAGTTGTAACAAAGGGCAGTCGAAGTACTCAGCAGCTCAGTTTTCTCATTCTGCGCAGGGGCCGTATTTATGCTGTTTCAGCTGCAAAAGCTTCAAAAGGTGCTTTTTGTAAAAAGGATTGCTGTATTTGTCTCTTGAAGTCTGACGCAGAGTGACCTGCTTTCGCAGTGATGTAGCCACCACGGTTTTTGTTTGTTTGTAAG
>NC_057729.1:2633841-2693695 GCF_004010195.1 Chiloscyllium plagiosum | reverse complement strand
GGCTGCACTCAGAGGTGCTGTCCAGAAAGCACCCTTCAGTGCACAAGAACAAACCAGACAGACTGCAACCTCTGTTCACTTGTACATGCCTCAGCCAGGTTATTACAGCTCACACTGATGGAAGTCCTACACCTCTGCTTTCAGGGAAGTGTGACCCTGAACCACTCCGAAACACTTTACTAAGCCGACCAGCTTCACTTATAGATATTTTTAAATCACCCTGTTCACACGTGTTAATGACACAGATATTGGAGTGGAGGGTCTTGAACCCAGATCCAGCTATCTCAGAGCAGAGGGCACTATTACTGTCCCACAATAGTCCTGTTTCACATATTAAAAGTAAAACTCCAGAAATAGGCTTCAGCAATATATCACATGCTTAACATCACAAACTCTAATGCGTTTCACGGTGACTCCTTGAAAGTAGAGTCGCAGGTAGATAGGATAGTGAAGGAGGCATTTGGTATGCTTTCCTTTATTGGTCAGAGTATTGAGTACCGGAGTTGGGAGGTCATTTGCAGCTGTACAGGACATTGGTTAGGCCGCTTTTGGGATATTGCGTGCAATTCTCCCTCCTATCGGAAAGATGTTGTCAAACTTGAAGGGTTGGAGGATTTGAGCAAAAGGGAGAGGTTGAATAGGCTGGGGCTGTTTTCCCTGGAGCGTTGGACACTGAGGGGTGACCTCAGAGGTTTAGAAAATCATGAGGGGCGTGGATAGGATAAATAGACAAAGTCTTTTCCCAGGGCAGGGGAGAAGGGAGGAGTCCAGAAGAGGAGGGCATAGGTTTAGGGCGAGAGGGGAAAGACATAAGAGGCTTAAAGGACAGCTTTTTCACAGAGAGGGTGGTTCATGTATGGAATGAGCTGCCACAGGAAGTGTTGGAGGCTGGTACAATTGCTACATTTAAAAGGCACCTGGATGGATATATGAATAGGAAGGGTTTGGAGGGATATGGGCTGCGTGCTGGCAGGTGGGACTAGATTTGCGTTGGAATATCTGGTCAGTATGGACAGGTTGGACCAAGGGTCTGTTTCTGTGCTGTACATCTCTATGACTCTATAACTTAGAAAAAGCAACACCAAGCCACAGAACAGAGATATAAAGATAGTTCACCAAAAGCTTTGTCAACATTACCAGGTTGTAGAAGATCTCAAAGGGAGATTTGGCGGGTGGATGGGGGGTGTTGGAGGGTAGAGAGACCAGAAGCTCAGATTTGAGTTACATCGTTGCAAACACAGATGCACACTCCAGAAGCTAACCTTCACACTGGATCTAAAATCCACATAGCACAACAAGATGCAGCTTGCTTAAAATGTGGAGGTTTGGAGAATTAACCTGTGGCAATTAGGCAAAATGTGTTCAATTGTGTGTGGGCGATGGTCAAAGTCAACAAAATATTACTCAATTAGTGATCTTGGAAGCCACCTACACACAATACCTGCAAAGTTAGCTCATAATGCCATGCAATCAGTTAAATGCATTCCCAGAAAAAAGCTTCAACAACATTAAAAAGCTTAAATCCAATGCAAAGATAGCGAGAGCTAGTAGAGACAGCCAAGAAATAGATCATTGGGAAGAGTCTATAAAAGGTCAGAATTTACAAGCCTGAAGACGGTAGGAGTATTGGAAAGCAGAGATCAAGAACTCAGAAACACATTAATGCTTAAACAATGCAAAGCTAAGCATCTGTGGAAGGGCATCTTATCCTCCAAAGCAGCCTGAGAGCACACTCAGGGAATCCTTATTCTACAATGATACACTCTCACCACACAAGACCAGGAAATTGATGTCCCAGAGATGTAACAGAGTCAACACAGGATTCGCAAAAAAGACAATACATTTAAGCAGCTTAATGTTTCACGTCCGTTCACACCACATACATTGCTGCTGCAATTTCTGCTCCCCAATCCAATGACCTTTCCACCCCCTCCCCCACCCCTTCTTTTTTTATACTGGAACACTAACTTTGTTATAGTCATTAACTTCTGATCATTGTGGAGCTAGTCCTTGGTATCTTAACTCATTTGGAAGTAAGAAACTTTTATAACAAAAACAGAAAGAACAGTTAGGAATGGGACAAGCTCCTCGAGTGAACTTTCATGTGGCAGGTGTAAAGGCAACATTTTTGAAATAATTGCCAAAATGTTTGTAAACTGGAAGCAGAGAGAGAGAGAGCGAGAGAATGCAACATTTTAAAATAATTGCTCATTTCAGTGATCTGGAATGCACTACGTGAAAGTTGACAGTGACTTGTGGAGCAAAATTAGACACTTTTTTGAAAAGAAGAAAATTCAGAGCTCTGCGATAGGTTTTAAGTAGGGCTAGAACTGAGCCAGTATAGCCCCGATAGGCCACGTGACTACCTTCTACACAATGTACTTCCACGTTCTCAATTTCAGGTATGCCTTCTGAAAGGAAAGCTGATTTTTACCCTTCCTAATGGTTAAGTCAAGGATCACCAGATGTCCTGGTCACAGGACATTTAACACAGCAAGAGCTTCTCCCCTCTCCTGCCCTGTTTTAACACTGTCACCCCAGCTGAGAACAAGGAATAAAACCTGGGTTTTGCAGTCTGTGTAACTCAGTACCAAAATGGTGCCACATCTACTGGTCAAAAAGGGCCAGTGATGTGAGAAGCAAATTTTACAGCTTTGAAGCTCTGCTAGATTTAAGAAACAACAATTCCCAGCTGAAATAACATGAAAATCAGAGGCACTAGAAGCGACACAGATGCTCAACTCGGGTGCTTGTAAAAACAGTCGGCTCAGTAACTGCCCCTATTGCTAGCCAAAGCAAAACACTCTCTCAAAGTGCTGCCAATTCCCAAATCGCTCATCAGTACAGACAGTTTCTAGTTAACGTTGGAGCAGCTGATTAAGTGGGGAGCACTTTTGTCATGGCAGCAGTGGCTTTATGTTAAAGCTGTCCAAGGGTGTTCCACCTCTCTCTATCCCACCAGACAGCAAGTGTCTTGGAGTGTATTTACTAGTCTGGAGATTGAATGATCGAGAGAGTGCATGGATGAACATGTGGTGACAATGTAATAATCCCCTCCCCATCCTGATAACCACTCCAGCAAGGTGTTCTGTCTCTTGTGTTATGGCTAGCTCTATAATTAGCTCCATTAATTTCAATTCTCATTTTCTATACTTTTCTTGAATCTTCCCCCTTCTACTTTGGTAGTGTGGGGATCACATAACCTGTATTCTGCAAAAAAAATCTTGCTACAAAATGTGGTTAACAATGTGACCATGACCAGATATTAGTCAGAACACCAGTGAGAACTAACCTCGTCTTCAAAATCATACCATGGGATCAGCCTGAACAGTCAGATGTCTGTCTCCTCAGTTCAACATCTCATCTGAAAGACAGCACCTCCAAAAGTGCAGTGCTCCCTCAGCACTGCACTGCAACGCAATGCAATGCCAGCCTTTTCTGCCCAGGGGGGTTTTAGAATTAGACTTGAGACCAGGACCTTGATGTTTGGAGGACAGTGTGCTATGAACATACAGGTTAGTATAAGTGGGCCATTTGGCACGTGGAGCCTGCTCTGCCATTCAATAAGATCACATCTGATCTACTAGCTCTTTGAATTCCACAGGCCCATCTATTCCCAATAATCTTTAATCCCCTTGCTTAACTCAGTTCTGTCTACAGCTGCCTTAAAGAAAAATTCAATATTCCCACTTTCTAGCACCAGTCTCACAACCCTCATAAGGAAATGATAGTTTTCATCTCTGACTGAAGACAGCAACATCTAACTTTTCAACAATGACTCCTCAGTTCTGGGCTCACCCAGCAGAACATTTTTCCACGTCCATTTTGTGAAGATCGTTCAGAATCCCATACATTTCAATCCTCACTCTTCTAAACTCCAGCAGAGGCAAACCCAATCTGTCCAAGCTTTCCGCATAAGACAATTTACTCATTGTTACCATCAATCTATTAAAGGTGCTCTGAACCAAGTCCAACACATTTACTCCATCCTTAAATAAGGAGATAAAAACTGCACAAAGTCTTCAGGGTGTGGTCTTACCAATGGCCTGTAGAACTAAGAAATAATATCCATACTTTTATATTCAAATCCTCTCAATAAAAGATAGCCTGACAGTAGTCAAGAATGTGATGGAATACTCCCCATATACAAGGATGAGAGCAGCTCATTTAATTAATAATACTTCCACAAACATTCACTCTCTCCGGTCCGGGTACAGGCCGTGTGTACCATCTACAAGATGCAGTGCAGAAATTCACTAATGCTCCTTACACAGCACCTTCCAAACCCAGAACCATTGTCACTTCAAAAAGGATAAGGGCAGCAAATATATGGGAACACCACCACCTGCAAGTTCCCTTCCAAGACACACACCATCCTGACTTGGAAATATATCGCCTTTCCTTCATTATCACTGAGTCAAAATCCCGGAACTCCCTTCCGAACAGCACTCTGGGTCTAGCTACAGCACACTGATTGCAGTGGGTCAAGGAGGCTGCTCACCACCACCCCTCCAGGGCAACTAGGCACAAGCAATAAACAATTGGCTAGTCAGTGAACCCCACATCCCATGAATGATTTTAAAAAATAAAAAGACTTCTTTGCATGCAAGGAATTCACTTTTGTGACATATGCACTAGAATACCTAGGTTCTTCACCATCTTGGATTTCTGAGATTGGACTCCTTTTAAGTAATGTTCTGCATTTTTATTCAATTTCACATTTTCCACATTACATTCCGTGTGCCAGAATTTTGCCCATTTGCTAATCCAACTATATTGGTCATAACTTCCCCATGTCATCTGCACAACACACTTTCTTTCCTATCTTAGCCACCAGGCCTTTTGTTCTTCTCATTTATTGTCATTGCTCCAAAGCTCAGGCCCCAGCACAGACCCCTGCAGGACTCTGTTTGTCACATCCTGCCAATCTGAAAAAGACCCAATTTAAGCATACTCCGATTTTGACAGCCAGCCATCCCATCATCTATCCATGTCTCTGTATTACACATACACAATAAGTTTCTATTTTCTGCCGTAAACGTGTGTGGGGCATCTTATCAAATACCTTCTGGAAACTTATGTACAGTACGTCAATGGCCTCTGCTTTCTCCACGGTGCACATTACTCCTTCAAAGAACGACAATAAATTGGTCAAACATAATTTCTGTTTCACAAAACTCTATTGCCTCTTCCATTGAATTTCTCTAAAAGCCCAGCTATATAACCTCTTTAGAGGAGTGCAACACCTTCCCCACGACAGACATCAGGCTACTGGTATATGGTGTCCTGCCTCCCTCCTTTCTTGAATACAGGTGTTACATTTACTTTCCAACCTGATGGATCGGTTTTGGAATCTGGCAGATTTTGGAAGATTAGCACTAATACATCAGCTACCTGACTAGCAATCTCTTTTAAGACCCTATGATGAAGTCCATCAGAACCTGGGCTCAGCCAAAGCAGACAGATATTCTTCCCAAAAGTGCCTATTTGTCCAAATCCCTTGTAAAATAATGCAGTTGGTCTCAACAGCTGCTTAGGTCAATGTTTGTTATCTCAATAATTGCTCAAAGGGTTCCAACTTCTTTCCATTTCTCAGACAAATCATATACATACACCCCTTGGTACAAATTCATATGTTAATGGAAATCATTGTCAGCTCTCTCAGGCCATTAAAACTCCATTCAAGGGATTTGCCTGCTCTCCCTACATGATAACCAAACTGGAAAGGGTTCAGAAAAGATTGACAAGGATGTTGCCAGGGTTGGAGGATTTGAGCTATAGGGAGAGGCTGTTTTCCCTGGAGCGTCAGAGGCTGAGGGGTAACCTTATAGAGGTTTATAAAATCATGAGGGGCATGGATCGGATAAACAGACAAAGTTTTTTCCCTGGGGTCGGGGAGTCCAGAACTAGAAGGCACAGGTTTAGGGGGAGGTTTAGGATATAAAAGGGACCTATGGGACAACTTTTTCATGCAGAGGGTGGTATGTGTACAGAATGAGCTGCCAGAGGAAGTGGTGGAGGCTGGTACAATTGCAACATTTAAGAGGCATCTGGATGGGTATATGAATAGGAAGGGTTTGGAGGGATATGGGACGGGTGCTGGCCGGTGGGACTAGATTGGGTTGGGATATCTGGACGGGTTGGACCGAAGGGTCTGATTTCATGCTGTACATCTCGATGACTCTAAATGCACACTCAGCCCAGCACATCTCAGCCTCACCATAGCTTATCCTCACCTTATCTGAACCAGAAATATCACTGCCAGTCTTGAAGAAAATACAGTCTGTTAATCCATCAGAAACTGGGACAGAGAAAGCTTGTAAACACTTCTTTCCATGCCACTCACACCATTGTGCAAACCTGCCAACAGAACCTGCCAAAGTTGTTAACTGAGGTTTAAACGTGTCACACATTTATACATATCCTACTGCTCTAAATTTACAAAATCCTTGCTTTTGTGCTCAATGTCTCTTTTTGATGATGTACCACAACTTCCTATTTGACAGCGCACCTGGAATCTTAAAAGGCGCATTCCACAGGCAGACAATCTGAATTATTCAGAGGAGCGAACAAAACATTAGGAAAATTAACAAATCTTGAAAAGAGAAAGATATGATGCAGTACGGAATGACATTTAAACAGTTGCATTCATTCTAAAATAGAGAACCAAGCTGCCTCCTACAGAAATCAGAAAGGGGTCTGCCTGGGTTTCTGTGTGTGCGTGTCTGTCTGTGTGTGTGGTGGGCGGGGTGGGGGCGGGGGGGGGGGGGGGGGGGGGGGGGGGGGGCGAGGCGGGTGATGAAGTTAAGGTTGTACCAGGCTGCGTTTCAGTAAAATTAGCTGCATCTACCTGACAAACGGAACAACTAAAATGAAAGGAAATAAAGATTTTTTTTGCAAGATGTTCTACTGCAAAAGCTTGAAGATTGCTGATTGAGCATTCAAACCTCAGAGCATTCCGCCTGTAATCACACCCTCCACCAAGTGCATTCCAAATTAATTTCTGTATCAAAACACATGCCTGTAATAGTGTGAATGGCATCCCCTCCCAACATTCCATCAAATCTGGAGGGTATGTTGTACAGGGGAGGGGTGGGAAATGATCTTCTAGACGGACACGAGTTCTTTTGAAGGTGGGTGGAGAGCACACACCACCCCCTTGAGGTAGGAGCTACACTGTTGAATTGTTCAAGCTGGACAAAAGTCACCCCGTTATGATCTGTAAAGCTGATTAAGATCCCCATGGCAAAAGTTCATCCCTCACCAGCTCGGTTCCCTACTCACTAAAACAAAATGCAGAGGTGCAATTATTACCAACAATGTGTAATATACATCACATAAATTCCTTCTATAGCCAAAATGCAAAATTGAAGACAGTTCAAACTGTTTTCAGAGAAATGTGTCACAATGGAGAGGTACTGGCTGGAAGCTGACCATTTCGCTATGGGGTAGACAGCTCAGGCCTTCCAGCAGAATATTTGCGCTGCAGTGCAACTGTGAGAGACCTTCTCTGGGCAAGCTCTTCAACCTACTCTTTCCCAGCCTCTACTGATATTCCTTCCTTTCACAATAATTAGGCCAAATTCCTTTGAAAGAAAAATGGAAGATTCTGCATTTACACGACAACTTTGAAGACACTTTACAACAAATAAAGTACTTGCTGAAGTGTAATCATGGTTGAACTGACAGGCAACTTGTGGCTCAGAAAGAACGTGAATGAGAGACATAAAAGGTTTGATTATTCAGCTACTCAAAACAGTCTATAACCTACATATTTCCTATGAGAAATCAAAAAAAACCCAGTCTTTCATGAATAATGTCTGTGGAGATTATGAGGATGCTTAAAGTAAATAGGAGAGGGAGGCAGCACACCATGCCAGACGCTTGAAGGAGTGATGCTGAATATCATCCTTTTTCATGGAGGTTAATGAGTCCAATGGAAAGCATGTGCAACCAAAGCATGAATCACTTCTCGAAGAGCTAGACTGAGGGTGCCCTTGAGCTGATGTTTGGTGGTCTGCTCATCCTTTCAAAATGCAGGGAAAATGGTCTTTCCATGGGTAGTAAATGGCAGAAAGGCAAAAATTCTGAGGCCACATTAAAGAGTGAGGATATGTGCTATAATCTGGGACATAATTAAAGCTCCTGCCAAGGGGACTGAAGTTTGGAAAGTAGGACACATCGCACTCAGCTCTCAGTATCACGATTTTAAAAAAATGTTGGGATTCAAGTTTCAAGAAAACTGTATGATGAGGTGGTAATTTTCCATCTTAACTGCATTATCTTTGGCTAAAAGTTACATACCAAAAGTAACCCTCCCATTGTATTGTGAGCCTCAAACCCCCTTGCAGCACCCACCATCTCTCCAAACAAAGAGACATGCCTGTGTTACTGGTATGGCATATTGCCAATAGGAGGATTTCACTGTGGCAGCTGTTTCAGTAGCACACATGCCTCCAAATTCAGAAAGTCATGAGTTGAAAGCTCATTGGAGCCTAGGGAAACAAAAACAGGAATTGCTCGAGAAATTCAGCAGGTCTAGCAGCATCCGTGGAGAGAAAGCAGAGTTAACAACCCTTCTTCAGCAAGTTGTGCTTGATGAGGGTCAGCTTTCAAATGAGACCAATGTCCACTCTGTAGGATATGAAAATCCTCGAACATGCTGCAACTTCAAAGAGGAACTGGAATGCTTCACCCAAAGTCCTTTATCCCATTGACCACTTCAGACCCGACAGGGTTAACTGTGTCAGGGACAAATGGATTGGGGAATAAACAAACTAGGAGAGAAGCAAAAAAGATGAAAACCAGCCAGGCAATAAAAGGGAAGAAACTCCATATGAGCAGCTCACTGTAAATGTTTCATCACTTTTCCTGGATAACTCACAGAACTAGCCCGAGGGAGATGATTTAAGTAATCAGAGACTCTGGCTGAATCACAAGTTACATAACAAAGAGCGTCTCTCACTGCCTCTCTACCTCAACCCTTCCTCCTCCTCCTCACACCCCCCACCCCTACCACCTACCCAAACTCTTACATTTTTCCAGAGTGCTCTCAACTGTAATTACAATCCAATACTCGCCGCAAAAATAAAAGAAACTGGGTGTTTTCATGCATTATACAGAATGTATTTATGAAATATTGACTTCTTGTTGTGCCTTCAGATAATCTTCTTTATAATTGCTTCATAGTTACTAATCTCAGTCATTGCTTCTTTACCCAATTACAGTAATTGAGAACAAATCAGAATAAATTAAACCACAGAGTAAATCCCACAACACCATCTTTTAACCCTTTGAGGATGAAAGGAATGTTCTGCACCATCAGTTTTCAAACACGGCCACATGCTGTCTGCCTGGAATTGATTTCAATTTCCTTTCATTCACTCTTGGAATGTGGGCACAGATGGCATTGACTGTCCATCCCGAACTGCCCTCTCTTTTCACCACTGCAGTTACTATGCTGGAGGGTTTCCCACAGTGCTGTTAGGGAAACAGTTACTCGATCAAAGACTATATGGGAACTGAGAGTCTTGCCCCAAAGATCTTGGCTTGGCGAGCTTGGGAAGCTATGTATGTACATGTCTGCTGTCCCTGACCAACTTTCAAGTGGGGTGGAATGGTTATGGGAAACAGTGCCAAAGAAATTTCACACACAGTGCAGTCCTGTAAACAAATTCCTCTCTAATGTTTAAAAAAAAGCTAGTTCTTATGCCAATTATCTTAAATCTGTATCTTATGGTCATTGAAACAATTTCAACCCTCTCGTGATTTTGAATCTATTGAAACTTTTGTCAGCTTTCTCTGCTCTGAGGAGGATAATTCCGGATTCTCTGGTCTGCCCGTGTACCAAGAACTCAGCCCAAGATTCAGGAATGATTACAGACTGCCTTCGTTACCTAGACACCACCCTGATCTAGGAACGGACACCATTGTGTTCCACTACTGCCCTGGAGTGAAAAACACAAATCAGATATGGGGATGCAGTCCGCTTGGATCTATCATCTCAACACACTCTGGGATCAGGCAGTTCAGCAAGCCTTTGCTTTCACAAAGTCAGCTCAGAGCGCGCTGCTGCTCTTACCTCAGTACCGACCTGTCCCAAGCTTGCAAAAAAGCTTAACAGCTAGGCTTCCATCCCCTTACTCTGGATATTCTTAGGAGTGACCAGTCATCAGAGAAAATCAGTATGATCATTTAGCAATGCACAAGAATAAATCTCTCTCTAGACAGGAGACACGCTGAATATTGCTGCTACAGGTCTGGCATCTGTCACGTCTGATCCCAAAGAAACACAGGTTACTAACACTAGCCATTATTTACAAACAGAAATTGCACCACTCAGACAAGAATATAATTAAGCAGGGCGTTAAAACTCATAATTTTAAGCAAACTTAGACAGACTCTGCACACATTGGGAGGAAGCTCCACCCAAACTAATGTCAATATAAGCAGATGCCACACTAATCAGGTGTGTATAGCCTAACCTTGTTTAAAAATACATTCTTGAAATGTACCATCTATTCCAGCTAGACTGGGATGGTTACAGTAAGCCAGCTTCTGGAACTGCAGGAGTCCCTTTGGTGAAGGTGCTCCAGTGTTAGCTAAGAAATTTTAGGATATGATGGTCTTTATTTGGTAGAACCACATGGCTTGTTAGACAAGACATTTCTGACAGCAATGAACAGTTAACTGGTGAGAGATGAAAGTCACAGGGAGTTCACCCTTAAAGTGCATCTCTGATCAGTCAGGCTTTAGGTTTCATAAAGCTATATTCATTCTTTCATGCAATGCTGCATTACTGACTGAGCCACCATTTATTACCTATCCCTAATTGCCCTCGGGAAGGTGGTGGTGAGTCACTTTATTTCACATGGTGTAGGTAGACCCACAATGCTGTTAGGGAGGGAGTTCTAGGATTTTGACCCAGTATCAGTGAAGGACCAGAGTTATATTTCCAAGTCAGGAAGGTGAGTGTCTTAGAGGGGACCATGTAGATGGGTGCTGTTCTCAAATATCTGCTGCCCTGCTGTGTAGAGGTTGGAGATTTGCAAGGTGCTATCGCAGGACAGGTAAGTTGGTGTAGTGTATCCTGTAGATGGTACACACTACTGCCACCATGTTGGCGTGATGGAGAGAGTAAGATGTTGAATGAGGTGGGTGCAGTTTCATGGTCATGAATGTCAAATTTTTATTGTCCACATTTTTGTTTCAAATGTTCAAACTTCCATGGTGGAAGGTGAACTCAATAACCTCTGCTTGCTAGTCCAGTGACGTGACCACTGTACACCTATACCTGAGAACATGAACAGGAAATGAAAACTTTGAGAGTTTAGTTGAACCACACAAGATGGTTTAACACAGGTTAACATTCTTGAGCCGTCAGTCAACAGAACCACAGATTTCTAGTTCCCTGGAGAATCACACAAAATCCAAGGTTTCATTGCTCACTTACCCAACCCCAATATCTTTCTATTACACTGGGTCAAACTACCAAAAGCATTTCAATTATTAAGTAAAATTGCAGATTGTCCTTCAAAATATAGTTGAAAGCAAAATAGCAGATGAAACTTGTACACCAAACATTTTGGCTAAAAATCCAATTGCTCCAAGTACAAAAGCAATAGTAAGCACAGTTCCAGTCAATTCAGGAACAAAACCTGAATTCGATTCCTACAGTGAAAACCAAAGCCTTAAACTGTTAGCTAAATGTGGTACAATCGCACATAACCTGCACCTTTCTTTCCATCTGCCATCCCTAGGGATCTTTCAAATTGGCCACCAACCTCCTTCACAGGAAGCCGAAGAAAAGAAACTCTGCAACTTCTCACAGCACCTCCACTAAACATGAAAAATCACCCCCCAGCGCAGTGTGAACACACACACACACACACATTTGGTTTTCAAATCCCAATCCCTAGACGAGCACAAGAACCTAGGCTGACAGTCCTGACTGCAGCACTGAGGGCTTACTACACTGCTGGGAGAGTCACTGCAAAACTGAGGTCATTTCTTCTCTCTCAGTCGGGTTGCAACAGATTCCATGCCATTCATTTGCAGAGTCCTACTCAATACTTATCCCCCAGCCAGACTCTTGACAATCTCATTATGGGCGGCACGGTGGTTAGCACTGCTGCCTCACAGAGCAAGGGACCCGGGTTCAATCCCTGTCTCAGGCAACTTTCTCCCAGTGTCTGTGTGGGTTTCCTCCGGGTGCTCCGGTTTCCTCCCACAGTCCAAAGATGCGCAGGTTAGGTGAATTGGCCATGCTAAATTGCCCGTGGTGTTAGGTGCGTTAGTCAGGGGTAAATGTAAAAGGAATGGGTCTGGGTGGGTTGTTCTTCGGAGGGTCGGTGTGGACTTGCTGGGCTGAAGGGCCTGTTTTCACACTATAGGGAATCTAACCTAATCATCACATTGTCATTTGCAGAATCTTACCATATGTACATTGGTTGCCACTTCTGTTTTATTTATTTCTTGGGATGCGGGCAACGTTGACTCAGCATTGAGTTCATTGTCATCTCTAACTGCCCTAAATTAGTGTTGGGTTACCTTCTTGAACCATTGCAGTCCATATTGACTAGGCCGACCCACAGCGCTGATCCTAAACTAAAACAGTGATTGCACTTCAGAAGTACATCCTCAGCTGTTCAATGCCAGAAAGGTGCTATTTCACTGCATGCCAATGGTTTTGCTATGATTTCATTCCTGAACCCTGCAGTTACTTCACCGACCTAGACTCCTGACATTCTTATCAGTGTTCCACCCTCGTTCTGACAGCCAGTGCGAAGTGTGTGTGTGTGTGTGTGTGTGTGTGTGTGTGTGTGTGTGTGTGTGTGTGTGTGTGTGCGCGCGCGCGCGCTAATGATGCAATGGGTGAAACCAGCCACTAGTATTTCCTTATCAGAATGCTGATTACTCCCAATTATTCTGAAATAATCGGCATCCTGTGGGATCACCGCTTGGGTCAGATCAGGCTTGGGATGGTTTCGATCAAACTCAACTCTTTTTCGATCAATTGTGCCCTTGGAGTGTTCAGAAGTTGTATTTTGTTTTGTCAAAGCTTTCTTTCACTCCCCCCACTCCACTCAAAAAAAAAGGAGAGAAGATAGACAGGGTTATAATTAGTTTGCAAAAATAAGAAGTCACATGAAAATCTGGTGAGAAAACAGTGCCAGCAATGTTTAGAAAAATGAACTTTGAACAAGACATAATTAAAGAACTTCCTTCACAATGTGATTTGTGCTTTTGCAACAGACTTGTCTTAAACTGAGGTTTTTCTGCAGGATGAATGATTGCAGCTCTGACCTCGGAGAGATACTATTTATGTCAGTGACCGAACAACAGCAACATAATGATGAAAGAGTAGATAAGACACACACCCAATCTGTAGAGGCGCACAGTGGAAATGGAAACCAATCTATACATACAGAGATAATACAGTATCCCTCACATTGGCTCAAACTACCAGGCGAGACCATGTCCAGGATCAAATGCATGCACATTCACACAGCATTTATTAGAAAAAAAACCACACTATGAACAATGAGATGAAAGAGAAAATGTGTGCTAAACCAGACTCTAGCACCTACAGGAACAAAGGGAGCACACACACACACACACACACACACACACACACACACAAAACAAACTGCAAACTCCCCTACAAACCACACATCATCCTGACTTGAAATTATAATTGCTGTTCCTTCACAATTGGCAGGTCAAAGTCCTGGAACCTTCCCCCCCCCCCCCCTATCAGCATTGTGGGTCTATCTACACCACATGAACTACAGCAGTTCAAGGCTGTGGTGTGCCCATCTCCTGAGGCCAAGTAGGGATTGACAATAAATGCTAGCCCAGCTAACGATGCCCACATCCAATAAATGAGTAAATACAAGTTGCAAATGAAAGCATTAATTTCTACACTGATAAAACCACTAAAATGTACAGTGTGGAAGAAGGAGTACAAAATCCAGCCTTTTAAGCAGGGTTAAATACAAATTTGCCATCGACAGCCCCAAACACCCAAGTTACACAGAGACGGCCATTCCATTCACACGTCATCTCTTGCATCCATCTGTTACCACTACTCTTACTACAATAAGATGGATTTATTTAACCACAGCAACAATTTCCAAGGTACTTCAAACAAAATATGATATGAACTACATTCGGAGATAATATGACTGACAATCAAAAGGAAGTTCAAAGAGAGTTCCACAAAAGCAAGAATCCTGTATTGTCGATGGTACCAAGGACACCTTTGCAGCAAAAATAAAAATGCAATTTCTCTACAATCAGGTTTGCTGGGCATGGAATACAACTCCCAAAGCCCAACCCAACAGCCCGCCCACCCTCCCAACTGACAGCTAGTCGGAGCTTTCCATGTCCAACAGCTTGCAATAGAAGCTGGCCAGCAGTTAATGCAGCAGCAGAAAAGGAATCACTAGAGAGTGTGTCAATTAGTAAGTACCAATAGACAAGTGAGGACTATGGTCCGAAGTCTCCAACCTGAAATATGAACTACACTTCAGATGAGCTGACAATAAGTGACACAAGGACAGTCGGGGCCAAGGCCAGGAACATTTTATTTTGGGAGGAAGACAAAGGAACAAACTCATTGCAGAGGCTGCAGACAACAGCAAACAAGGGTTGGAGTGGACAAAAGTGAAGGGCTGGTTAATGGTGCTTTCCTGCTCATTCCAGTGTATCTGCCTGGCACAGTGATGATGCTGGGAAACAGTAAGCCACTGTATTGCTACACAAAAGTGCCCTTGACCAGTTAGGAAAGTAATCACACATCTGAATTGCCCATCAGAAACTTGCAAGGCTGCAGCAGTTTGCAGAATGTGTCTCAGTAATCTACAGTTTGGCCCGTCTCAAGTCTACCCTTGTGAGTTACATGAAGTGCTATTCAGTAATCTTTGGTATCTTGGCCTACAGCCCATGTGTAGGATGCACTGTAGACTGTATATAAATTCATGGAAATATTTCAGGAAAGAAAAAATTCAAAGGCAAAGCTGTTACAGCATCTTCCCACAAAACACTCCATCACCTCCCCCCCCCCCGAAATTTCTGTTAGTTCCACTCTTCTGGCAATTAATTTCAGGTTATAGAGCGGTCACCTTTAGATACAGGGCCCTTAAGCATTTTACTAAGGAAGTAAGTTTGGTGTTAACTTAAAGATGCTTCGCTCTCTGAAGTCAGCAAACTAACCGGACGTGAATAGGATTCATACATACAAGCGCAAGTGTTTGGAAGATCCCATGGCACTATTTGAAGAACTGAAGAATCCTGGTATCCTGGCCAACAGTCATCGTTCAAACACTCACCAGCAACAGATGTTTGGTTATGTAGTTCATTGCTGGTTTTAGGAGCTGGCTGTGCACAATTTGGTAACTGCATTTCCTCCAACACAACAATGCCAAAACTTGAAAAAAATATCTGATTGGCCTCGAGATTGTCTAAGACATTGCATATATATATATACCCTGTATATGCAAACTCTTTTGAGTTGGCAAAAAATTAAAATGATTCATAATTGGAACCAGCTGCTGCCCAATCCCTGTGCAATATTTACACAGAAGAGAAACTGGCAACAGTTACATCAGCCCTCCAGATCAAACATTAGGGAACATGCCAAAATGAAGAACATCACATTGTCATTTCAGAGAACTCGGAATTTGAAAACCATCAAAGCAGTTCAAAGGCAAGTGAAGGCCAATTCTGTACACTCTGCTCACTCCACGGAGCTATTGACTCTAATCCCATTTTCCTGCTCTTTCCCCCAAATCCTTTCTTATTTTTCCAAAGGATATTCACTCAATTCCTTTTCAGATGCTTTGACATAGTTAGCTTCAAAAACCTTGTGAGGTAATGGATTCCACATTTATAGATCTGCAGGGTGTCACAACACAGGAATGGGCCATTTTGCCCATCATGTGCCCGCAGGGTCCTTTTAATATTCCTGCTCAAGTAACTGTCCAGTCACATTTTAAAACTTTGTAAATATACGAAGAACAGTACAGTACAGGGACAGGCTCTTCAACCCACCAGACTGTACTAATACATGACGTCTTTCTTAAATGAAAACCATGAGCCTCTAAGCGATCCTTATCCCACTGCTCCCTGCCTACTCACGTATCTGTCAAGATGCCTCTTAAATCTTGCTATTGTAGCTGCTTCTACCACTTCCTCTGGCAGCACATTCCAGACACTTGTCACTGTGTAAAAACCCTGCCTCTCACTTCTCTTTTAAGCCTTTCCCCTCCCACCTTAAATCTATGCCCCCCAAGTAATTTGACATTTCTACCCTGGCAGGGGGGGGGGGGGGGGGAGGGGAATGTCTCCGACTATCCATAATTTTGTAAACTTCGATCAAGTCGCCCCTCAGCTTTTGTCCAATCTCTCCTCATATACAAGAAAGAGAAAATCCTGTAAGCTTCCCTTTGTGCTCTTACTACAACGGATTTTCTTATCAATTCACAAGTGGGTACAATGTGTTTCACTGTTAATCCACCAAAATCTGGTTATTATTTCAAAAAGACAATTGAGAATCGAGGTAAATTGGCAAGTTCTTTTGCAGTTCCCCCAGGCGTGCAGTTATTTTGTGGTGTTGGTCTTTGCACAAGTTAATACATTCTGGACTGGCAGAACCTACCCGTAAGGAAGGGTTTCTACGTACCACATACAGGGCCTGGCCAGAACATGGAAGCTTCACCAGCACCATCTGGATAACAGGAGTACACAGCCTTGTTTGGTGCATAGTGCCCTTAGTTCAAAGGATCGCAGTTTGAAACATCACTCCACAGCCTTGAATGCACATTCCAGGTTGACACAACAAATTTGGGCGGCACGGTGGCACAGTGGTTAGCACTGCTGCCTCACAGCGTCAGAGACCCGGGTTCAATTCCCGCCTCAGGCGACTAACTGTGTGGAGTTTGCACATTCTCCCAGTGTCTGCGTGGGTTTCCTCCGGGTGCTCCGGTTTCCTCCCACAGTCCAAAAACGTGTACGTTAGGTGAATTGGCCATGCTAAATTGCCAGTAGTGTTAGGTGAAGGGGTAAAATGTAGGGGAATGGGTCTGGGTGGGTTGCGCTTTGGCGGGTCGGTGTGGACTTGTTGGGCTGAAGGGCCTGTTTCCACACTAAGTAATCTAAAAAAAACTAAAAAAAATTGTGGGAGTACTGGAAGTACTGATTTCTTTCAATGAGATGTTGAATTGCGATTCTGTCCTCCTCTCAGATGGGTGCAGAAGATACCAGGGTACTATTGCAATGAAGAGCACTGGAGCCCTTGTGCGCTGGCCAATAATGAACCAATGTCACTAAAATAAAGGTCATGGTTGTCACCTCATTACTAAATGTGGGATCTTGCTGTGCACAACAGGCTGCAATATCTCCTATGTTAAACCAGTCAATGTACTTTGGAAGCTCACGATGGTTATAAAGAACTTTGAGATGCCCAGAGGTCATCAAGGGAGAATTCAGTGAAATTTCATCTCCCATTGTAAATGGTCACTGCTACCTACCCTGTTGACAAATCAAAAGTTCAGCTCTGAGCACAGTTTCATTCTATCAAATGGGGGTGAAATATAAAACCAGGGTCAGTTTTTGGCATTAAGGTTAAGTGGAGAATGTCCCCTTGAGCAAACAAAAGTCTGTGTTGGCAGCTCTCTTCGCTGTTTAACTCAGAAACCTGTGAGTGCATTAATAGATTTCTGTCACACCTTATAATGAACTTGGGTGGATTTAGATGACTTGTGCTGTTAGTTTGCAAGTGACATGTGTTAGAAAGTTGATGTATGAAAGCTTGTGTCAGTGTAAAATTGGAATGTACAAGAAAACAGTCCAGAGTGAGTGTACATTTTCCCTTTTAAATAAAACAAAGGTGACTGCTGTGGAAAGCGAGCTGGTTAAAAAAAAAGTGACAGACTAGTCTTGCTTCACAGCACACTTCAGGAAATGCTGAGATTTCTTACCTAGTTTGTCTCTCAACACTCAGACTGTGGCTGCAGTGCTTGTGGCCTCCTTTCATAGCACTGACTGATCACGCTGCTCAATACACCTGTGTTCCCACAAAAGCAGCCTTTGTTCTGAAGCAAGGTTATGATTGGGTATATTTTAGAATTCCTAGACAGATAGTCAGAAGATAAGGTGTTGATGGCAGACTGCATTCAGACTAAAGACTCGATTACACCTCGTCGAAGGAGAAGGGAGACAGGATGACACGTTTCTTTTTCTTGGTGAGCTCACAGGACTCTCTGATTGCATGCAGTGCACTGAGTTGACGTGCAGCTTAAACTATGCAGAGCAATGGGGACAGACAGGAAAGGGCAAAAGAAATATGTCAACATTTCACTGACACATTTACATCTAAAAACTGCCAATGGAACAAGTGAGGGATATGCTGGCACTGACTTCTCCACTTGGGCTGCTAGGTGAGTTTAGCTACTACAGAATACCCACTAAACACCTCCATCAATAGTCATACCCATTATTGGCACCTGCAACCCTCACTCACTCACCCACCCACCCAACTGGCACTTTCACAGTTTGTAGAGCTTCTTTTGTTTCCAGTTGGAACAGGACTTGAGTAATACAAGACTGCTTCATTTTCTGGCTATAATCAGGCAAGGCTGCATAAATGAACACATGAAAGGCAATGCACCCACGTTAGGGAAAACAAAATATTGGGGTTGCTCCTAACAGCACATGCTCACTGACCTACATTAGCGAAAAGCTCAATAGAGATTCCTCCTGCTCTACAACTCTCAGGGGCTCCTGTGCTGTTCCAATGCTGTCACCTAGTCATCCAGTTTCCATTATCATTGGTGGTGGGATCTTGAATTGTCCAGACGCTGAAATTCGAGTTCATTTCCCCACCCACTGGAGTGACAGCTGAAAGGTGGGAGGTGAATTCATGCAGAGCTCAGTGTGAAACAGGGTTCCGAACCAGGTAACCACTCAATTCTCACTGCAATCCCACCCAATTGGCTCCAGTTGGTACTTGTCTAACCAGCCAAGCTTTGGGTGAGAATATAGGAGTCACAGTTAGTAAATTTGGGGATGATGATATAACGGACAGTGAAGGAGGTTATCTAAGATTACCGAGATCTTAAATCAACTGCATCAATAGGCGAAGGAGTGACAGATGGAGTTTAATTCTGATAAATGCAAGGTATTACATTGTGGTAAAACAAACAAGGGCAGGACTTGTACAATTAACGGTGGGGCTCGAGGTAGTAATGTAGAACAGAGACACCTTGGGGTCCAGGCACAAAGCTGAAAATGTGTTGCTGGAAAAGCACAGCAGGTCAGGCAGCATCCAAGGAGCAGGAGAATCGACATTTCGGGCATGAGCCCTTCTTCAGGAATCCAGGCACATAATTGTTTGAACTTTGCGTGACAGGTAGACAGGATGGTTAAGAAAGCATTCAGCATCTTACCTTCATGACTCAGACCTTTGAGTATTGGAGTTTGGAGATCATGTTGAAGTTGTACAGAACATTGGTGAGGCCAATGCTATGCTATTCTTTCTTTGAGCAATATGGGCCTCTTCTGGAATAGCGTGTACAATTTTGGTCATCCTGCTATAGGAAGGATATTATTAAATCAGAGAGGGTTCAGTAAGGATTTGCCAGGATGTTGCCCAAAATGGAAGGTTTGAGTTATAACAATCGGCTGTGACCTTTTCCTCTGGAGTGGAGGGGGTTGAGGGGTAACTTTGTAGAGGTTTATAAAATCATAGGGGCACAGAGAAGGTGAATAGCAAAGGACTTTTCCCTAGGCTGGGTGAGTTTAAAACTAGGGGGCATATTTTTAAGGTGTGAGGAGAAAGTTTTTAAAAAAAAAAGGACAAAAGGGCATATCTTTTTTTTTAAAACACAGAGGGTGGTTCGTGTGTGAAATGAACTGGTATAGGAAGTGGTAGATGCAGGTGCAGCTACAATGTTTAAAAGACACTTGGATATATACATGCATATGAAAGGTTTGGAGGGATCTGGGTCAAATGCAGGCACGTGGGACTAGCTTAGTTTGGGAACATGATCACCATGGACTAGTTGGACCAAAGGATCTGGTTCTGTACTGTTGGGCTATGACTCTACCTCCCAAGACATTGCTCACGGGTAGCCTGGATGAAGATTTTAACCTCACAATCCAGGTATTCCTCAAGTATTCCCCCGTGACAGTCTAGACTCATTGCAATCACTTACAATATTGGTGATGAGAAATTTTCAAGTTTCAGGGTGGGAATCCAAGAGGAAATTCTTGGCTTGCATTCTCCTTTTAAAGGAGATCAAGGAAAAGCAGAGTAGAGCATCTGCTGTCTAACTTTATAGGTACAAACGTACACAAGGTATGGGGGGAAAAAAGTGACATTCCGACAAAGGAGATGGCTTCCTGATATTATTGGGAATGAAGCCATCTCTTATATGGTAGGAGACAGAACAAGCCAAGATTTTCATTTGGAACAGGGCTCCCGAGACATACAAGACACACAGACAGATATGACCTGGCATCCTGTTACTTCATTCATCTGAAGCCCAATTGATCAGTTTTGCAGAAAGCCATTGCCTGGCCTAAATACCACACATCACCTGCAAATTTAATTGGAAGATAGACTATGACAAAGAGTAGCTCAGAATTTGACTTCTTGCATGTGTGGTGGAGCTGGTTGTGGTGTGTGGGGGCAGCTCCATCGACGTCGCAATGTTTTAGCCAAATGGAGGTTCCTTATCCAAGGGTCTTGGCTTGATATGTGGACGATATCAGAGGTAGTCTCAATCCTGCTCTCCCGTGTTGCCTGCAGAAGCACTTATCAATAGGGGGCACATCCTAACTCATCAGGAATGGAAGATGACCTGATAAATAACATGCGTCAATTGTTGCCTGCAACTCTATCGCTCCCTCTGGTCTGGGCAGCTGTGTGTTATAGAAATTGAGAGGTTTGGTAGGGAGTTCAGATTCCCAAGCTTTGCCATGGGATTGCCTGCAGTGTTACAATTTGGAAAATCCCACAATACTTTGCTGCACAGTCCAGTTCATTGTTCCATCCATGTTGACACAGAGTTCAGAAGTGAATCTTCCCATCGTTTCCTAGAAACTTCGAAGGTGGGATATGGGGCACGACAAAAATGGATGTTTAAGGGTTACTGCTCGCTGGAATTGTGTATTCATCTCAAGCAGGAATTAACAGTCCAATCCCGTTTGGAAATCTTTCTGAGCCAAGCCACAGGAATCCAATCAGAGTTGGACTTCCTTGCCCCTCACCCATGCCCACCCCCTCCCTTCCCCTTCCTAGCTCAGGACAATTACAGAGGATGAACTCATGTCCCAGACCCCACAAGTATCCTGGGATTTTTCAGGGCAAGAGCTTCTTCGACAGCAACTGAAACAGGAGCAGTTTTGACTATGTAAATAAGGCGGCAGTGTCAGTAACTAGGAGACATCGATGTAAACCAAGTCAGCAAAAGATCCAAAATAGGAGACCTTTTCGAAAAAAAAAGTGAGCTGTAAAAATCTAGAGCCACCTGAAAGAGTTTGAGGCATGATCAACAGCAGATTGAATTTATACTGGGGAAAGAAGTGTGAAAGGCAGTATGGAAATAGCAAGGGGGTGGAATTGGAAGTAATTCAATAGCTCATTCAAAAGAGCTAGCACAGGCATGATTGGCCTTGTGTTCTTGCTCTGTGTTGACATATTCTATGATTTATGAGTCTCAAGCAGGGCAGCACATTTATCTGCTGGGTCTCAGCTGGAGCTCATATTGGTCTCAGCATTCCTTAAAGATTACAGATCACTTCCAGAAAAAGATTATTTTTTGGAAACCATATGCAACTTTCTTTTGTTGAAAACACCCCGGTTTTCATTGAAAAATGCAAAAGAAAGGGGAAGTTGTCAAAAAATAAAGATATAATTATCACCTCAAGTGAAAGAAGGTTATTGTACTGCAGGATGCCAATCTGTCCCAGTTCCCAATGGCACTTCAGAAGTCTTGTCATGCTGCTTTGATAAAGGTTGTTGACTGTATGATAATTGGACCATTAACTCACTGGAACATTTTGTACAGGGAAAAGGTCAGACTTCAGCCAATTTGGCCCATGATGTAACCTTTTTTTCGGTTCGCTTGACCCAATTTCTCCAAAGCAGCCAGTGTCAACAGCACACAAGCAAAAAAAACTTGGAAATCACGAACACCCCAGTGCCTCATTATTTTAAATGCTAAAACAATTTGGTGTCCATGTTCCAGAAGAGAAAAAAAGACATTCCTACTTGGGAACAGGAGGCCATTCAGCCCCTTAAGTCTATCCAGTCAGTCATTCAGTTAGATTGTGGTTGCTCTGTATCTTAGTGCTGTTTACCCTCAAATTCCTAATACCGCACCCCTAAAGAATGGTGTTCTATATTTTCTGGTTGATTATTTTTGAAGAGACTTCCAGATTCACACTCCTTGATGTGAAGACAAGCTTCCCAACATCAAGCCCAGAACAAACCTGCTATAATTAAAAGTTATGCCCCCTTATTTGCTGCTCCACCAAAGGAACTAGTCTCTCTTCTATCTAATCTATCAAATTCTCTAATCGTCTTAATCTTCTCAATTAGATTACCCTTAATCTTCTGCACTCAGAGGAATACACACTTTGGTCGACGCAACATAATTATCACGGTTTCTCTTGCATGTCAAGAGATCTTGCGAGTTAAAGACTCACATATGCATGTTCCTTTTAAAGCACACAAGAAAAACAAGGCCATTCAGCCTGCCAGGCACAGCATCCAACTCAAGTTTCAACAGATCCACTTTTTCCCCTCTGAGCCAACTAGTGCTGATATTTATCATTTATTCCTCCACTCATTTATATTTTCCACCCCCTCCCCCGCCATACTTTAATACAATCCTCAAAATCCTCACGAACCACAGACTAACCCTTCACCAGAGTCACAAAGCACAACTCAAATAACCTACAGAGCTCTGGTAGCGCTGTGGTAGGAGTTGAGAGTGTGTTGCTGGAAAAGCACAACAGGTCAGGCAGCATCCGAGGAGCAGAATAATCGACGTTTCGGGCCAGAGCCCTTCATCAGGAACTGCACTGCTGGTGCAGGGGCTCCTGATGAAGGGCTCTGACCCGAAACGTCGATTCTCCTGCTCCTCGGATGCTGCCTGACCTGCTGTGCTTTTCCAGTAACTTTCAACTCTGACCTCCAGCACCTGCAGACCTCACTTTCTCCGTGCTGTGGTAGTACTCCTACCGTTGAACCAAGAGGCCCAGGTTCAAGTCTCATCTGTTCTAGAGGTATGCTATAACATCTTGGGCTGCACGGTGGCTCAGTGGTTGGCACTGCCGCCTTTCAGCACCAGGGACCTGGGTTCAATTCCAGCCTCTGACAACCGTGTGGAGTTTGTACGGGTTTCCTCTGGGTGCTCCAGTTTCATCTCTCAGTCCGAAGATGTACAGGTTAGGTAAAATGTTCATAGTGCCAACGGACTTGCAGACTAGGTGGTTAGCCATGGGAAATGTAAGGTTGTAACCTACAGGGATAGGGTAGGCTGCTCTATGAAGGTCAGTGTGGATTTGATGGATTGAATGGCCTGCTTCCACACTGTAGGGATTCTCTGATTCCATGAACTATGTAGACTGACTGGAATTAAAGTGATATTTCCAATGCACTGTTAATCTATAATATCTCGATGTTTAACTCTTTACAATGCTGGCTTTATATCCCTGCATCTCAATAGCTTTTTATGTAATACTGTCCATTATATCTGTAGTATATTATACCAGCAACCTGTTTGGTTTTAGTTGGGATGGTGGTGTGAATAAAGCTGCTACAATATCAGCAGTGCATGCCTTTTTTTTGGATACAGAAAAAGATGCCAATGAAAATGGGATGGCAATACCTTTTACATCACTAACTTCAACGGTCAGCCTACTGCTAGCCAAACTCAGCCAAGAGAGTAGCTGGTCCCATTATCTCTTAATTCAGTTACAAAGAACCAACCAAGACAATTACATAGTGCTTCCAGGCAATTAAATATTCTGCAGCTTTTGTTTGACAGGACTTGAAGACGAGGGTCAAATTGCTAGATAATAGGGTGAAATGCGAATGTTATACTAAGTGACTTCAATGCCCTTGGGCTACAACCTCCTCTCAAGGCTCCACAACCTTTCAAGAACCCTGGTTTCACTAATGCTGGTCCTCTATTCCACCTTCAGCTGTCTTAGGCCGTAAACGCTTTGAATTCTCTTGCTAAAAAGGGAGAGAGATGGGTGTTCAGGAGATGGTTTTAAACCTAAATCTTCTACTGCACATTCCTTTCAATCTTAAAGCTTCTGGTTTTATCTGTTAGAGTACATTACAAAAGATGTAACAGCAGTAGACTTGGAAGACACAGTGACAAGACTGGATTTACAAAGGGGAAGGCATGCCTGTTGGAACGTTTTGACAATGTAACTGAGAGTGTGGGTATGGCGAAGCCAGTGGATGTGATTTATTTTGGATTTTCAGAAGGCTTTCAGTAAAGGCCCCGCATAAGAGATTTGTAAGCAACACTAAAATGTTGGAAGGTCACTTAGTAAACTAGATTTAGAACTGGGTGGCAGACAGGAAACAAAGAGTAGGAATAAAATGAGGTCTTTTTCTGAGTGGATTACCACAGGGACCACTGCTTGGATCCCAGCTATTCACAATACATATTAATGATTTAGAGACTTTCATATTTCTAAGTTTACAGATGAGACAAAGCTGGATGGGAGGATGAGCTGGGAGGAAGATGTAGAGAAGTTCCATGTGACTTGGACAAGTTGAGTAAGTGGGCAAATGCATGGGCAATGCAATGTGGATAAATGTAAAGTATCCACTTTGGTAGATAAAACAGGCAGGAAGATTATCTGAATGGCGATAGATTGCTAAAGGGGCAGGTGCAACAATGCCTAAGTGTCCTTGTACACCAGGCACTGGATGTAGGCAGGTGGTGAAGGCAGCAAATGGTAGTCTGGCTTTCATGGGGAGGGGATTCAAGCACAGGAGCAGGATGTCTGGCTGAAACTGTATAGGACATTGGTAAGATCACAGCTGGAGTTGTGTGCGCAATATTGGTCTCCTTACCCAAGGAATGATGTTCTGGCTGTGCAGGGAGTGCAAAGAAGGTTTATCAGAATAATTCCTGGGACAGCAAGAGTGACGTATAAAGGGAAACTGGATCGGACAGGACTAAATTCACAGGAGTTTAGATGAATGGGGCAGGTGGGGATGATCTCACAGAATTCAAGACATTTCTAACAGGGTTAACGCACATAAGATATTCTTGATGACCGGGGGGTCCAGAACAAAGAGTCACAGTCTAAGGATGGCAGATAAGCATTTTTAGGAGGAGGAATTCTGCCATCCGGAGAGTGATGGAATTTTCTGCCACAGAAAATTTGCTAAGGACAAAACGTAACATCTTTCTTTAGATGTACAGCACGGAAACAGACCCTTCAGTCCAACCCGTCCACGCCGACCAGATATCCCAACCCAATCTAGTCCCACCTGCCAGCACCCAGCCCATATCCCCCCAAACCCTTCCTATTCATATACCCAACCAGATGACTTTTAAATGTTGTAATTGTACCAGCCTCCACCACTTCCTCTGGCAGCTCATTCCATACACACACCACCCTCTGTGTGAAAAGGTTGCCCCATAGCTCCCTTTTAAATTTTTCCCTTCTCATCCTAAACCTACACCCTCTACTTCTGGACTCCCCCACCCCAGGGAAAAGACCTCGTCTATTTACCCTATCCACGCCCCTCATGATTTTATAAGAAATTGAAGGAAATGGGGAGAAAGTTGGAACGGTGACTGAGTTGGATGAGTTGAATGGTAGAATGGGCTCAAAGGGCTGAATGGCCTACTACTGGCCATTCTTCTACAACTTGTGTCAATTTTTGTCCAATTACTGTGAAGAGCTTTCTAATATTTTACCTGACTTAAAGGCACCAAACACATGAAGGTTGTTGTTGGGCAAGAAGGGCTAAAAACAAAATGTCAGTCAGCTAGGGTTCCCTCTACAGGTTAGTATGCAGTGACTCAGCCACAATAAATAAGCTAACGCAACATTTATATAGTGCTTACCATACAATTAAACATTTGTGGCTCTCATTGAATAGGTGGTGGTGAGGAGTGAAATTGCCAAGCAATGATACACTTTTAGCTTCATGACTTTGAGATCACATACAGCAACCAGATATCCTTGAACAGCACAGTACAGTATTACCACATTCTGCCACCCCCAAGGGTTCTCTCAACAGCTGAGCTCTGTGCAAACCTAGAAGAACCTGCACTGATGAGATACCAGTTACCAAACTCCCTTCATCCACAGAGAGGCAGTCGAATGTCTGCCTTTACATTTCATCTCCAGATGCTAGGTGTAGGAGGGTGCGGTGTTAACACCCATTCCTCTCAACTCTTAAAGGCACTGGCGGAGGGAAGGAAGTAACAGCCAATCCACCCACTCTCCAACAACAGGTCTGACGTTTTACACAAAGCTTAATCATAAACTCATGTGAACTGCTTCATCCTGCCAAAAGCAGTTCGGGAAGAATGGAAACCACAGTTACTTTTTTCACAACTCTGAAACAATTCCAAAGGGTCATAACTTCCTGAGGAACAAGACTAGCATTGCCTGTCAGTTTCAGCAAGGGTGAATATGGGATATTTGGGGGGTGGGGAGTTGGGGGGAATCTGTGGCTGCAATATATACTAGGAATTTGATTGCGGTTTGTCTCACAACTTTGCTGTACACAGACCACCAGGAACACCCTGTGCACCTTTCAGTGTGGAATAACAGGGTCTGCGGGACAAATGAAGCATAGCGCCTATTTTAAGGGCTGTTCCATAAATGGTCCCTGGGCTCTCTGGACTGGCTGCAGAGAATCAAAACAGCTGCAAGAACATTTTAGGATTGTTCATCCATCAAAAGAGCACTTAAAAACCTGCCAAACACTGGCAGCAGTCACCTGAAGCCGTCCTATTGGAAGTCACGCAGTTTAAACAAACACAGTCTCCCATCCACTCCCATATGCATTTAAAAAAACGTCTGAACCAAATCTGACCGGGTTTGGAGCTATTTCAATATAGTTTGGGAATTTATTCAATTAATGCAGGAGCCAGCAAACGGTAAGTACATAGACCCGCTTTTATGTAGCATCTTTAAGAAAATGTAAATCTTATTCCTCTAGGACAGGTAACAAGTAAATGCACCAGATACTTTCTGAAAACTCCCCAGAAATAAGCATTCTGTCTTGTCTTCCTTTCATGCTCACTGAAGGGAGTTTTCTTTGCTGCCTTGTGTTAGTCTGTGATCATCTCAAAATTTGTACAAAAGCCCAGTTCTAGTGTTAACAGGCTAGGCAACCACGAAGAACGTCACACCTGAGAGCAAATTTGACCACAGACATGTATTTCTGGAAAAGGTCGGGTCAGGAATTCCGAACGCGCTCCTCCCCCCTGTCCATTTAGTTCAAGACTATGGGAGCCAACTATAACATCTCTTACTGCTGGCTCGGGAACAAACCAGAAATGTTCTGCTCTGTATGACACCATACCACACCAGTCCACTTCCTTTAATTGCTTAATCTCTACAACAGAAAGAGCCAACCTAGATTTAAATAATGGGCTTCATGTTCAAAAACACATTGCCACCAAGTGAAATTGCTTTGACGTGCAGTTGCCCTTGCAATATGAGAGACATGGCAGCTAATTTGTGCACAGCAAGATCCCACAAACCAGCAGTTGGACTCTACCATAAAATCTAGGAGTATGCAGTGCTGCCAGGGTGTTGCCTTTTAGATTTAACGGAGACTGGAAGTGTGACCTGCGTCCCAGGAGGGCACGAAAAATTGCAGAGTACTAATTTAAGTACAACAGGGGAATGTGTCTTAGGTAATAATTATTCTTCCAGGATCACTGAAACAGTTTATCTACCACTTGTTGGACCCTGTCTGATGTAAATGATCAACTTTATTTCCCTGCATTACAATAGTTTGCACACTACAGAAACTCATTAGCTACCAAACATTCTGGGACGTGCTGAGGTGGTGATGATGGGCACTATATTAACGCAAGTTTTGTTTTAAAAAAACCTTGTCTGCCCATATTGGGTGGGGTGGGGTGGGGGCATTTTGCCAGTGTATGAATCTCGGTTTGATCATGCTGGATACTATGAGAAAGGTAAAATCAATTTAGTGTCATCTATAAACTCAAAATCCAGTCAGTCAATCTTTATCAAGGGTAGTTATTCAAAGAATTAATAGATCTCCCAATGACAGGGAAAACAAATTTATCAAACAAAAAAAATAAAAATGAGACCGAATATGTGCCTGAATTTGCAAACTACTACTCTCCATTTCTCAATTTCCCCAGAGGAAACAATTTGTCAGTATTGAGCCAACCAGAGGAGGTAGGTCTCTCATTTGACTGGTTGTTTCGAATGTGGCTCAGAACACAGGCAGCAGTGTGGGTTCAATCCCTGGACTGACCTCGGTGCTTCATACAGCAATTACCTCTTACCTTTCCTAATGCCTGTGGAGTGGTTACCTTCAAGCTGTACATAATCTATTCCCTCTCTCTCTACTAACGAGAGCGATGCCTTTGGTCCTTTGGGCCACCATCCTGTTCGGACTGTGGCTCCTTACATCTAGCCAACCAAATCCTATTAGCATTGTAAGCACCACAATCCGATCACTCCACACACTTCTACTCTCAAGGGAATGCAAATCGCATTTCAGCGACTGGTCTTCATAAACTTAACCCTTTAGGCTCTGGTATCATACCGTTCGAGAGCTCCACCTTAAATATTCTGGAGGTATCCGCACCACTCCTCATAACGCAAATAAGTGGTGATCAGCCCAACGGATGTTGAGTCTGATTACCTTATCCCAAAGCATAAAGGATCAAGAGGTGGAAACAATTCAATTTATTGTGGATGGAATTTTCTCCAGCCTATCCACATCACTGTGTCATGTTGGTTTGGTTTGCTAAAACAGCCAATATGGAGCACAGTATTTGTGCTGGTAGGGGAGATTTGGACAGAGATACCAACTCTTCTGCTGGACCATTCGGAGGTGGTGTCAATGACAGCACCTTCTCAAACAATGCAATGCAAGTTTAGAACTCACTGTCCCAAGTCACCGTAGTTGATCTGAAAATGGAAATAAAACAAGTGTTTCTTTCATGGGCAAGGGTACAGAAAGTGACAAAAATAAGTTGCCAAATGGAGTCTAAGGCACAGATCAGCAGTCATGGAAGTGAATGGCAGAACTGGCTTGAGGGGTTGAAAATGAGAAAGTCTTGGGAGGAGGCCAAAGTAAGAGACAAAAACAAGACCTAGAGATAGAGACAGTCTACACAGTAGAGTGTCAGTATATGGGCAAGGGAAAGGACGGGGGAGGGAGAAGAGAAAAAAGATTGATTAAAGCGAGAACAATTGAATATGACTCTATGAATACTTCTTACTTCAGCTGCGCTTTTCTAATGTTCATGAACAGTAGAGATTATTTGCTGAAATTGCCAATCTTCATTCTTTCAACATTACAATTTGCACTTTTTTAAACTTCCAGATGAGACAGTATAAGACAGCTGGCCAATCTCACTCAGACAGACTATACAGCTTGCTTAAAGCCCAGACTGTGTGCATCACACACACACACACACACACCGCACAGACTGAGTTAGTGCGAGAACGAGGGCGAGTGCACGGGAAACTGCCATACAAAAGTGATCAGCTGATGCATGAAGGATCTGCACAAGGAAGAAACCAGCTGTCTCCTCACATTGTGCTGCCACTTCCAGACAGCGTAATTATGGCACAACGGCCCATCTAGCACAGACAGAATCATTCCTGATAACAGCTCCAGGGTATGTGGGCAGAGAAGATAGACGGGGAAAATCTTTTTTTGAAAAAACAATCACACTTAACACAAAGACAAAACTACCATGTATTTGGTGCCTTTAAAATTTAATAACATATTGTAAGAAGGTCATCTTTTCTTTTCTCATCTGAGAACGGGTCACTACTGCTAATCGCTATGGCCACTCCATGTCCAACAGGGTTGACCAGGAAGCTTTGCTGCCCTTACCATCTGCAAGACATGCTGGAAGGAATTACACACTCATTAGCCACATTACAGGTGCACTGTTCTTGACCATCAAGCCCTGGACTGGGTCTTGAACAAGAGCTTCTGGCTCAGATGCAGGGGTACTGCCCACTGTGCCACAGGACAAAAGAGACCTACAGGAATGTGACTAGCACCAGGCCACAAAGGAGACACAGCAGAAAGTTGTTTTAAGTAGGTTTTAAGGAGCATGCTGAAGGAGAAAGAAGAGCTACAAACGCTGGAGAGATTTAGAAAGGCAATTCCAAGTCTTAGGATCCCAATGGCTACCTGTGGTACAGTAATGAAAGTGGGGTATACCCAAGAGGACGGAACTGAAGACGTGTAGAGATCTTGGACTGGCCTGTAGGGCAGAAGGAAATTCTCAGAACAGGGAGGGGCATTGTTGCAGTACAAAATACCTCAGGAAGTTTTCTGGAGGGCAATTTGAAAAGAGGTAAAGAGAAAGGGTAGCCATGACAGACAAACAGGAGGAAATGCCCACACTTCCGCATGGTTTCACCCATGATCTGCAGTCACAGTTCTGTACCCATCACTAACGTCACACGGCTCAAGTTGCACTGTCCTGGGTACGGCACTCAGAAAACCTCCAGTAAACTGCTGTTGCATTTCTTCCCATAGTCTGGTGGGCACAGAACAAAAACATTGACACCATCCCTCACCCACCATCTCGACACCCAGCTGATAATACTGCAATGTGTGTCATCCAATTAAATTCGCTGACCACAGTGATACTGTTTTCATCCGATGCACCAATTTTAGTTACAGATATATTCCAATCAATCCATTCACAGGCTCTGAGACACCTTTAGAGTAACTGAGACTTGAACCCTGGCCACCCGGCTCAGAAGTAGGGACACTGCCACTATGTCAAAGACCACCCCAGATACTTTTTAATCAATCTGTTCAGAGGTGTTACTGCAGATGTTTGGAACAGGTCAGACACAAACTTCTAGTAAATGTAGCTCAGATGTATATATTTACTTAAACATCGGCCACCATTCAATAACCAAGGATGGAAAAGTTACTCAATGTATTAAAACATCCGTACACACTGCCTTCCATCTCACTGTCATACAGAGGTTTGACGTCCACATGCACACAGTGTGAATGACTTCTGAGATCGCATGTCTAAAAACAGTACCCATTCCTCATCTTTTAATCGACTCAACCAGAAATCCAATTAGCCACAGATTCACAGTTTGCCTCAGTAAGTCTAATGTATTGGGTGCTGCTGCTGTAAAAACAAGTTAAAGCACTGGCCACTGAACACAAAGCTGGAGGTTGACTATTAACTAAGCTGGTTTTATCAGAAAGCAGCACAAACCTGTATTGCTGCAAACAACACCAGGCGTGATGTACACAATGTCAGACACAGCAAATCAATGTAATCCCTCTTTCAACCTCTACACTATGGCCGTTCAGGCAATGAAGTGCTGTGTGGTTCAGACAGGTCAACTTCGTTAAAGAGCCCAAGCAGCACACGATCCCTCCAGACTTGTCAGCTTTCTTTAAACGAACTTCAGCCTTCAATTAAGGCAAAGGAATTAAAAAGTTGCAAGTGTCATCAGCCAAACCACCAAAATACAATGATTTTCAGCAAGAGGGGATGGGAAGAAAAGAGGTGAAGGGAGGATGAAGGGAGGGGATGCGTGAAGGAACGAGGAAAGTGGGGAGGAGGGGGCATGGGGAAGTGGAGAGAAAAAGAAAGAGAGGGAGAGAGAAGTGGAAGAGGTGCACGGTCTATCAGACAGATCAAAGAATGAACATTTGAAAGTCAAGGTGCAGTTGGACCAGCAACCAACGCAGGTCAGGGAGCACAGGGGTGAAAAAGTGAATTGCACTTGACACAAATCAGCATTTACACAGACTGATAATTGATTGAAAGCACTTCAGTTTACATCAGAAAACGTCAGTATTTCATCCCAATGTTACACAGGTACTTTTCCCAGACACAAACAATATTGGAAAATGCTGAATCCAAAAGGTGTACGCTTGGCAGCTTCTTGTTGCCTGAGATGATGCTGTCCAGACAGCTCAAGTCCCCAGCTTTCCTTAAATTGCACTAACAAAGGCCTAAAGTTTGCCATTTAATAGTACTTGTGTAGATTCACCATCCCACTATTAGTCACTTAGGTTTTTTATTTAGGTAAACTCAATACTTAGTGGGTCCGTCTACATAGAACAAGAGGATAATAGAAAGTAGTGTAAAAGAAATTTTTCCATAATCATGACACTGTGTGGGTGGATTTTCTCTGCATTCAGCTACTGTATACAGTTGGTTCTTATATAACATGGTAGTTCCACGCCCATGCGATACTGCACTATAAGAAAATCATCTAACAGCAGCACCATTTAAACTAAATGAAGCTGGAATTGCGTTATAACCAATACACGTAACAAAAGTTCACATTCCACAAATAATGGTCTAAATTCTTCAATCACATTAAAGCCCATTCATGTTGAATGAACATACGTTATAGCAAAACTGACTATAATACCTAACCTATAACATCATCTTCCCTGCAGATACAATGCACCTAGCAGAACTTGTAGTTAAATAAGCAACCATCATACCCACAGTACTTCGTAGGTGGTAAGATGCTTTTGAAGCATAGTAAGAGACAAATGAGACAGTTGGTGGAAAGCAAGGTCCAAATAAATAAATCAATCAAATAAATTGCCAGATCATCTCATGCAAAGGTATTGATTAAGCGCTAAATGGCAGCAAAGACACTGGATGAACCAATGCGTGCGTGCATCGTGTGAGAGAGAAGACTGCACCTTCAACTTCCAGTGGTGCTTGGGCACATAATCGATACTGACATTTTAGTGCAACACTGAGGGAGCACTGTACTGTCAGAGGTGCCATCTTTCAGATGTGAAGTTAAACCCTGACCTTATTTGCTTGCTACAACAGATTGCAGGGGCCATTCAAAAGAATGACAATATATTCGCCTGCTGCCCTCGTGAAGAAACTCCTTAAAGGCCATTCAGCTCATTGTTGTTTGTGGGATCCTGCTGTGTGAAAAATGGCTGCCACATTAATCCAAATAACAGTTATCAGTATTTTTATACTTTTTTTTTCTCTGCTTCAATACAAGGGTCAGTGTGACACAGACTGTCATTTGGAGAAGCTTAATCTTTGATGTAAAGGTACTTCAATGTCATTGCTCTCCCTGCGCATGATGTGTACATTGGCACAATGGAAGTCCAAGAGATGCGCACAGCAGTCATAGTGTCTGAACAGTGTAGGCGATTGGCAAAGAATGCCAGCTCTCCAAACACTGGTGGGAAGCAGAATGAGTTCTTCTGGTCACACCTTGCAGGGGACTCAAATTGACCCTCTACCTCCACAGTTCCCTCTGCTCCTGCCACCCAACCCATCTCCTCTACCTCATCCTTCAATCTGTTCCAGTCACCCCATTGTCTCCCTTACTCCCATCTTCACCCCCCTTCCTGCCGCCTCCTCCCATATTTCCCCATCCGTTCCAACTTCACTTATCTCGCTCTTGACCCCAGCCCCCCGCCAACCTTATTCACTCAAAGTTGTCAACATGGGTGCACAGGAAGAAACTGGTAAAAAAAGGTTCAAAACCAGAGAGAACAGCTTGAAGATAATAGGGAAACATGCAAGAGAAAAGATATTATTTATTTTCAAATTATGCAGCAAATAACAATCTGGAATGCACTGCTGGAAAGCCTGTTGGATGCAGATCCAATAGTCATTTCCAAAAAGGGAATCTGCTGTATTTTTTGACAACTAAAAATGTACTATGCGTTTAGCGGAGGGGAGCAGGAATAATTGGATAGCTGAGTCAAACAGCCAGCTTTCTTGGTACTACACAATTCAATTATTGCACCAGATACTAAAATAAGTCTCTCAGTCAAGCTGCCAAAACAGACATTGCAACACTAATTCTTAACCAGACAGCAGGTAACTTGAGCCAGCAACCTTAACCATTACCCCATTGAATAAGTTGAGATAAAGCTCACCAAACTAAATAAATTCCCAAGATCAGCATTAAAAAGTGTTAACTTTTTTAAAAAAGCCAGAAAATCAGTGGCATAATGCTCACAGCTCCGGTCTACTAATTCAGAGGCCTATGTTAACGGGGACAAGTAGTTGGTGGAATTTAAATTTAGTTAACAAATGTGGAAGTGAAAGTCAGATTCCACATGACTGACACTATTGTCAGTTGTGGTAAAAATCCCTATCGTCAGGTTCACTAATATCCTGTAGGGAAGGAAATCTGCCATTGTTATCTGATCTGTTTCACAGGAGACTCCAGACCCACAGTTAAATAGATGACTGTTATGTGCCCTCTAAAGCGGCTTACCTAACCAGTTCAAGGGCAATTAGAGACAGACAATAAGTGGCTGTGCTGGTAGTGCCCACAGCTGATGAAATAACAAACAAAATGAGTGGAGATTCAATTGATTCCCATATCGGCAGACACATGTGGAGATGGCGTGATGGTAGAGTAAAAGATGTTGCTTAAAAAAACAGCAATCCTGCTCCTACTGGTCACCTCGTTAAGAGAAGCATGTGTAGATTCCAAGTTCAGACAGGGTTAATCTTCGGTGCTGTAGGTGCTGCAGTCAAACTAACTACGAGAACAATTACTGTCCGTCACCAGAAATGCAGAACTACCAAGGGGGCGAGGTACTAGTCATCCCACTGCCTACTGTACACTAACAAAAGAAATCACTCAGAGGCTGAAGGGAGTAGAAAAACTGGAGAAACAGAAACCAGTGCAGCTTTCATTTCCAAACAGAAACTTGACCCAATGGGTCGCATCACAGGACTCGGGTTCCACACCACTGGTCTCTGCCAAATTCTGGTTTGGAGTAGCTTTGCTGCTGGGAACATGACAGCCTGCTACTGACTGGCAGAGGGGGAGCTGCCTGCCAAATCTCTTCAGTCGCTGAGGGTACAGGATGCTGATCCAAGCCACATCAACAGCCCCCCCCCCCTCCCTCCCTTTACAGCAGGCATTCATTGCCACATTACTACTTTGGACAGTAATGAACTGCCCTGATGCGTCTTTGGATCCATGGTTCACTGCAGAGTTTAATTCTAACGGAGTCAGATGAAACAGGAGTGCTAGTCAACTTAAACAGCTCTCACTCATCTCAATGATGCCCTTAAGATGGAGCACGACAGAAGGGCAATTAAGGCTTTTACCAGCAGATTTGGTCCAGGTGGATTTGTTATGATCTTAAAATAAATTTGATGGTTTTGCAAGTCATATGATTTATTTTTCATAATTGCTTGTCCAGACAACAGTCTTTGCAAAAGCAACTGATTACTGTTTTGCTGATTAATGATACAAGCATTAGGAACAAAATCAAAATGTAAAAATGCAAAATAGAATAAACGTAATAGGAAAGAAAGCATGATCCTATCTCAAAGGCAAGATACCCAAAACCTGAGAAGACTGCTCAATCCTAAAGGAATGCTTTAATAAAAGGGATATTATTTGTTACACATATGCACCTGGATGTGCTTTCAAAGGATCAAAGATTGACCGGTTTTGGAAAAGTCACCAGAATCTGAAAAAGTTTTCAGGATTCACATTGCCATAGTTAGTTAGAACATCAGCAACTGAAGGTGTATTTGACCACAGAACAATGTGAAAGCGAATGTAATATTTCCACCCCAAGGTTAAATTACAAAATTACAGACACCAATGGATAGATCCTGGCGAGAGTCAGGGGAGTCACACGTACCCAGTTTGCAACACAGATGTCAAATTTGATAAAACAGACAAAACCTGTTAGACTGACACAGCAGGTGAGAGTAGTCCTGCACCCAAATATTAACACCACCTCATAAAATCAGCAAATAGGGCTGTCTGAAGAGCACACATCAGTTCATCTGCTACAACCTGGGCTTTGCATTTTTTTCTAAATATAGAGCACAAAGATGTATGGTAATAGATCATAACTAATGGACAATTGAAATGAAAAAATAGTAAAATCCACAGACACAGGGCCACATGGCACACTGGGTAACAGATGCTTGAAAATGATCAACAATAATTTAAAAAGCTTATGTTAGCCCATGTCAAAAATGGTATCTGAAAGGCATATTTTAAAATGGGGAGAAAAATGCACATGATATCTTAATCCGCAACTCTGAGGAACATCTGAAGTCTGACAGGTGGATCCCGATTTGAAAAGACGTGGCAGATGGGAAAAATGATGTGCATGAGCCCGGATCCATACATTGTGACAGTAACCGTTAAAGAGAACTGGGTATTGCCGACCCTGCAGAAAAGCTATTTCGAGCAAAGTCCTTAAACTACACTCTGCTGTGCCCCCAACACCCAGCAACCTTGTACTGTGCCCCTGACATCACACAAAAGGTGAACTGCAATTGTTTAAAACCACCGCAGCTAATCCACACAGACCAGCAGTAATTAGTTGAATGACTGGGACCTAAAAAAAATTTAGGACCCACCTCTGCAAGGTTAGGTGCATCATCATTCCCAAGAAACAGTACTCCATAGCATCAGATGGGGGTGAGGAATGTACACACTCAGTAAGCTCCACTCCAATCCAAATAAGCAAAAAATATTTAAAAGTTACGGTCAGAAATCTTAAGTGAACCTTCCGATTTTAGATCACTAGCGTTCAATAACTAATATGCTGGCGCTAGAGAAAAACATTAAAAGCATCCCAAAGAAAACAGACTGACATCTGAAGTCTCAAGTTGAGTGACCTTAATTATTCCAAGATTGAAACCGTTTCTAGGAAGGACAACTGCCTATTCTAACCAAAATAAAATCCACCAGTACCTTGATCAGAGTGCAACTCAATTTTACCCAAGTTATTAAAAATAACAAAAAGTATATTTCAGAGGGCTTGGGAGCCTCCCAGGTTACCCTTCAGGGAGGCCAGCTCTTAGACGAAAGACTCCTTTCATCAAACGTTAAAAAGGCAGAGAGGAAGAAGGGCTGAGCTGTTTTGTTTAAATTAGATCCCCTTTGCTCTCTCTCTTTCTTCATGGAATGTAAGAAATTGTACAGCTTGTTGACAATGCTTGAAAAACACTGCATGAAAGGATATCTAATGATACAGTAGGTCTGACTCTAATCAAGTGTAGAAAATACTGAAAAACCAAATATTCACACAAATCAAATGACGGACGGAGAAAGAAACGAAACGGGGAATGGGGTGGGGGGAGACTGGGCGAGATTCATGCGAAACTGAGCGACTATGAGTCAGTCCAGGGCTAAGCTGCTGATTGACTCAGACGATTCTACACGAAACAAAACTCCAAATGTTTGTTTTTGAAAAGAAATAAACCGAAAGAGGGTTAAAGCTTTTCTGGAAAAGAAACGGGCTCTCTTTTCGGTGTGGGGGTGGGGAGGAAGAAATGAGACATGTTTTTAAAAAAAAAAGGAAGTCAGGGTCTTGGCTGTTTTTTTTTCTCTGTGGCCTCGAACTTGGCCAAGAGGCGGGGGTGGCGACAACAGAAGACAGATTCCAAAATCCGTCCCCATCGAAACAAAAAAAGTGAGGGAAACAGCAGAGACGCACAAATAAAGTCAAACAACTAGAAGCAGAAAAGACAACTTAATTTTTTTCCCCTTATTTTAAAAAAAAAGGACACGCACACACAGCACAAACTCTGACAGGAACGAAAACTCCAGGCAGTCTGAGAGCTCAAGGGACGCCGTCTTAATTAACAACACAGCCAGACAGACAGACATCCCCCCCCCCTCCCTCATCAACCCCATCTCTTAAAGGGGGGTGGGGGGAAAGAGAGAGAGAATCACTTTAGTGCAAAAGCTAACATCCACTAGCTTTATTTTTAAAAACCACCAGCAACATTGCGAACATCGAAGGGAACAACATTTTAATGAAAAGAAATGTTTCGACTACTTACTGATCTCCATACTGTGGAACAAAGAGCGTTTGCAGTTGCATGTGCAGGAGACATTGGGCTGATTCGTTGCGGCTGTGCTGTTCAGACCCATCAAGTTGTACATTTAATATTTGAAGAGGGGAGGGGAAATAAGTTAGAAAAAAAAAATTGGAAAAAGGGGCTCAATAAATGCAGCCAGGCGCCCCCCGGGGTTTGGGAGAGGAGCCTTCGCTGACTTGAGTGTTGTTGGCTGGCCCCTGGGTGAGGGCAGGGAACTGGGTATCTGTCTCTCAGTTGTGAGAAACCATAATCAAGGGAGTGAGGGGATTGCTAGTCCGGCCGGTCCCCGTGGTTCTGTCTGTCTGTCTCTCACACACACACACTCTCTGCCGGCTCCGGAATCACCAAGTGCTACTTTGTGTCTGCTTCACACTCGATACACTCACACAATCAAGTAGCGCAGCCCCCTCACGCCGCAACCAAACCTCCGTCACTGTCAATCATCCAGCCCGAGCCGCGCCCCCAGACGCCTGATCGACCGGCCTGCCCACCAATCGCCTCCAGGCATTTGCAGTCCGCGCCCCGCTGGCCCCCGCTCGGCCAATGGGTACTCCGGCAGCGCGGTGTGGGGCGGGACGCCTGGTGTGCGGGTGCTCCTCCATGACGTCACCGAAGCAGACGGGAGGCCCGCTTCTCCCTCGCCGGTCCGCCTTCTGTGATTGACGGGGTGGGGGGGGGGACACACCGGCCAATCGGCACATCGCCGCGCCGCCCTGAGGGCACCTCCCTCTGCCATTGGAGGCGCCCTGGAGGAATCGAACCAATTGCGTGTCCGTCTGTAGGCGGGGCTAATGACAATGACATCAGCTGCAGGGCGATTGGCGGGGCTGCAAGGGACACACAATCCATTATTGACGTAAACACTGTCCAGTAGAAACACAGTGTGGGTTAACCCACATTGCCATTGGCTAGTAGGGTAGGAATGGGCGGGCACAGCGTGGAACGCGCACGTGGGTCAGGCAAGGCTCTGTTTGCATGAAAGATGATGTGGAGGAGCCGGTGTGGGAATGGGATGGACAAAGTTAAAAATCACACGACACCAGGTTAAAAGTCCAACAGGTTTATTTGGAAGCACTAGCTTTCGGAGCGTTGCTCCTTCATGAAAACTATCTGAATAAAGAGCAGCGCTCCGAAAGCTAGTGCTTCCAAATGAGCCTGTTGGACTTTAACCTGGCGTTGTGTGATTTTCGATGCAGGAAATGGGAGGAGGAAGGAAAGGAGACCTTGTAAAGTTCACCCAAAGTCTCTGAAATGCATTTCGTGCTCAAAAGATGGGTCACAAATACTGCACGGCATTCTACACCCCTTTGACCAATCAATCAAGGAAAGGAAGCAGTGATAAAAGCAGCTGAAAACAAATCAATGCAAAGTCAGATACTGTGGATGTGGAATACCTGACATCATAAGATTGCACAAAATACTGGAAATACTCAGCAGGTCCGGCAGCCTCTGAGCAGCATTCAGCTCTGTTCTGTCCGTCGATGCTCCCGCTTAATTTTCCCAGCGTTTTCTGTTCTGTATTTCACATAAAATTAACCGGGCTCAATACAATGTTGAAGATGCAGTCACTTTACAAGGAATCGAAGTCTTGCTAAAGCCTGAACTGTTTGCCGATGCAAACGGACGTCACAACAATTGGCCACCTTTGTGCCTTGGTGAAACGAACCATTTGTTTTTAATAAAAAAGGAGAAAGCACTTAAGTTTCTAAAGTTGTCAAGAGGGAGTGAGATTTTCAAACAGCTTAAACTTGTCAATAGAGGGGCTAACACTGCTGAGAATTCAATACCGATTTGCAAGGCTGGGGGTGGGGAGGGGAATCAACGCAAAGGGAAACAGGATGCAGTAACCTTGATTACATTTCTTTCCCCTTGCCCTTGGTATACACACATCCCTCATTCCTCGCGAGGAATCCAAACAAAAAAAAGGGAGACTGCAATTGGGGGAAGGGGTGTCTGTGTATTCAGACAGACTTTACAAGGCAATCTGCTCTTGTAAAGCCTAACCTCACTTTGACCCGAACTGATACAACTCTCTCCCCTCCCCGGCCCCGTCTGAAATCACCCACTTCTTTCAGCCTGATCCCACCTAAATGCGATGCTGCTGAGGTGGAATATACGAATGTTTTCGGGGCAAGTGTGAAGGTTAATGCAAGAGGCGAAAACGGTATGCAAATAGCAAAGCACAGCGAAGTTTCCAACCTGCACCCCCCCCCCCCCACACACACAGACATCAAGAGTCTTATTATCCTCAAGCTGCATGCAAATCCCATTATGTAAACGCGATTTTTCGGGCGTTAGATCCTCTCAGAGCTCCGAGGGAAAGCGTGGTGCGTGTGATCTGGAATTGCTGCTAAATGGGTTTACCCTCCCCTCTCTTTGTAGGAGATTTTCCCCAGGAAGGGGAGGCTGTGGGAGGAAGGGGAGAGATGAGTTGCAGCGTTTTTGCTCTGTTTCTTTGTGCCTGGCTGGTCACGGTTTGTCCAGGAGAAGGGCTGTCCGCCAACCAGCTGAAGGAAGCCTGTGGCTTTTCTCAGCGATTGTTGTCTGCATTTGCACTTGGACTTAATGCCGTGTGTGTGTGTGTCTGCAACTGGGAGTGGATTAGTAAACAGCACACACAACAGACAGACGCCAATCCTCCCTTTCCACGAACCCACATCTCCTAAAAAAATGAACCGAAAAGCGGCGTGGGTTCAGCCAGTTCCCTCGGCACCTGATCTGTGCCAGACAGACACAGTCTCAGGTTTTTGGTGCGAGTGTTCATGTATTTTTATGATTCGCCTCTACCAACACCTCTTCACAGTCCAGACTCGAGAGTTCCCTGGAAATACACGATGGGAAAACTAGTCTTTTCCGTGAGATGTGCAAAGGCGGCGGGGGTGGTCGAACTTTCCCGTTACACAACGAGTGGCAATGACCTGGATTCCTCGCCGAGGAGAGTGGTGCTAGCAGCTAAGATTGATTTCTGGAGGAAATCGAATTGGGCAACTTGAAGGAGGTTACAGGGACGGGACGGGGAAATGAGACGGAGAGGAAGTTAGCATGGGCTGGCTGAATGGTTCTGTTCTGTGCGGCGACGATTGTGCATAACAACGGAAGATTATTCGTTTTTACCGCCATCTTCGTGCCCATTAGTAAAACCTGAATTCACTGACACCGTCAAATGTTTGCTTCCACTTGTTCACTTCTGACAGGCTTTGGTTACTCTCTTGTCCTTAGAATCATTACACTGAGACTGTAGTCAATGGTAGAGACACACCACCTCATCTGTCACCCAGTCGTATTTCCAATGGTTTTACAATATCTACTTATTGAAACACTCACCTGAGGGAACAGTTCTTGTCACCATTTTGAAAACCTCTATTAATTTACCTCTATATCTTCTCTCTTCCAAAGCATTCTAAATTTGTTGAGCTCTCCCATCATCGTGTTCCTCATCCCTTCATCTCTCAGCTTGTTTGTGCTTATAAAAACCATTCCACTGGAGAAGAGTTTCTTTCTAAATTGGTCCTCTCAAAGTGTATCACTTCACACTTCTCTACACTGAGGACCATCGGCCATATCTCGGTCCACCGCATAGAATCATTGAATAGATACTGCACATGCCATTCAGCTCAATGAATTCTTGTCAGCTCTCTGCAGGAGCAATTTAGTACTCCTGGGACATGGGTGTTGCTGACTGGTCCAGCATTTATTGCCCGCCCCTATTTGCCCTTGAGAAGGTGTTGGTGAGCTGCCTTCTTGAACCACTACAGCCCATGTGTTGTAGGTAGAGTCAAAAAGTGTGGCACTGGAAGAACACAACAGATCAGGCAGCCTCCAAGGAGCAGGAGAGTCGACGTTTCAGGCATAGGCCCTTCATCAGGGATTCCTTCTAGGTGGAAATGGTTGTGGGTTTGGAAGGTGCTGTCTAAGGATTTTCAGAAGTGCATCTCGTAGATAGTACAATGCCACCACTGAGCATTGGTGGTGGAGACAGTGGACTTTTGTGGATGTGGTGCAAATAAATTAAGCTGTTTTGTCCTGGATGGTGTGAAGCTCCTCAAATGTTGTTAGAGCTGCACTCATCCAGGCAAGTGGGAGGTATTCCATCACACTCCTGACTGATGGAGGAGCAGCGCTCCAAAAGCTAATGATTCCAAATAAACCTGTTGCACTACTTCCCGGTGTTGTGCGATTTTTAACTTTGTACACCTCAGTTCAACACCGGCACCTCCACATCATGACTTCTGACTCCCGACTTGTAGATGATGGACAGGCTTTAGGGCGCCAGGAGGTGAGTTAATCCCACTTTTCCTGGTTTCATTTCTGATGCTTGTCCAATTCCATTTGAAAGCCATAACTGACAAGTTTCCTCTGTATGTTCAGACAGTATATTCTAGAATGGAATCACTTGCAGTCCGAAATGTCACCTTTCATTCTTTTGCCATTCACGTTATTCAGTTGGCCTCCACCAATGAGAGTAATTTCTCTCTATTTAATATGTCTTGATGTCTCTTGATTCTGAACACGTCTGTCAAATGTCCTTTTAATCTTATTTTCTCTCAGGGGTACAACCCAAATTTCTACTAATCTGTCTATGTAACTGAAAACCTTTGATCCTGGAACCATTCTCATAGTTTGAGCCCTTGATAAAATCTTTACATCTTTCCAGAAGTCTGGTGCCCAATACTTCAGGCAGACACATTACTAGAGTTGAGCCAGTGTTTTATAAATGCACATCATATCTTCTCTTCTTTTGTACCACCATCTGAAACCCTATAAATATCCTTGTCTCTGTCTGTGCCTTAGCCAAGTTTCATATCATTTGCAATCTTTATAAAGCTGCTGCCTACACCCTGAGTCTGCAGCAACTAAGAACTGGCTCAGTAGCAGTAGCATGTACCATCTACATTGCAGGTGTTCACCCATACTCCAAACCTATAACCACTAGCATCTAGGAGGACAAAGGCAGCAGTGTCTATAGGGGCACCGTCACCGGCAGATTTCCCTCCAAGCTACTGATCATCCTGACATGGAAATTTATCGCTGATCCTTCATTGTCACTAGGTCAAAATCCCGGAACTTCCTCACCTGTCAGCATTATTAGATTAGATTAGATTACTTACAGTGTGGAAACAGGCCCTTCGGCCCAACAAGTCCACACCGACCCACTGAAGCGCAACCCACTCAGACCCATTCCCTTACATTTACCCCATTCACCTAACACTATGGGCAATTTAGCATGGCCAATTCACCTAACCTACACATCTTTGGACTGTGGGAGGAAACTGGAGCACCCGGAGGAAACCCACGCAGTCACAGGGAGAATGTGCAAACTCCACACAGTCAGTCACCTGAGGCGGGAATTGAACCCAGGTCTCTAGCACTGTGAGGCAGCAGTGCTAACCACTGAGCCACCGTGAATCTATTTACAGCACATGGAAGGCAGCTCACCACCACCACCTTCTCAAGGACAACCAGACCCAGGCCCAGGCCCAGCCACATCCCATGACTGAATAAGAAAAAGTAATACTTTAATGCAGACTCTGGGGAACACTGCGGTAATCCAGATTGCAATCTGAGAAACATTCTGTTACTGAGCTAGTTATGAGTCCATTCTACCACTTACACCTTAATTCAAAGGACACCCATCATTTTAAATAAATCTCCTAAATATTACTTAAATTCACAATCCAAGATGTGGGCAGATGGTCTGAGTTAACCTGAAGGAGAGCCACATTTAGATAGGATAAAGAATTGAGATTCTTGTGTGCCTCTTCCAATCAATGTTAAATGTCCGAGTGTGGTCTTTGAAAAAAGACCCCCAATCTGCATTCATCCTTTAGTCAACACACTGGTCATTTATGTATGAGTGGCTCACCTTTTGCAAAGCACAGTTCCTTTTCCCAACATACCAGTCACTCTCGTAGACACTTAGAAGCAGATTTTGATTAACAATGAGCCGCCTGCAAGAAAAGTTTAATTATGAATAGACAGTAAGCTTACAAGTGGTTCTTGGATACTTTGCTCAAATCATCATCCTCATAGCAGTATAAAACAAAGAACTGCAGATGCTGGAAATTTAAAACCAAACCTGAAAACACTCGAGAATACAGCAGGTCTGTCAGTGTCTGTGGAGAGACAGCAGAGTTAAGGTTTCGGTTCCAGCGGCACTTTTTCAGAAGAGAGGGTCATTGGACTCGAAATGTTACCATAAGACCATAAGACATAGGAGCAGAAATTAGACCATTCAGCCCATTGAGTCTTCTCCATCGTTCAATCATGGCTGATAAGTTTCTCAACCCCATTCTCCCACTTTCTCCCCATAACCCTTGGCCCCCTTGATACTCAAGAGTCTATCTATCTCAGTCTTAGATATACTCAATGACCTGGCCTCCACAGCCTTCTGTGGTAGTGAATTCCATAGATTTACGTCTCTCTGGCTGAAGAAGTTTCTCTTTATCTCTGTTCTAAAGAGTCTTCCCTTTACTCTAAGGCTATGCCTTCAGGTCCTAGTCTCTCCTACCAATGGAAACATCTTCCCAAAATTTATGCTGTCCAGGCCATTCAGTATTCTGTAAGTTTCAATTAGATCCCCCCTCCCTCATCCTTCTGAACTCCATCGAGTATAAACCCAGAGTCCTCAAACATTCCTCATAAGTTAAGCTTTTCATACCTGGGTCCATTCTCATAAACCTCCTCTGAGCACGCTCCAGGGCCTGTACATCTTTCCAGAGATATGGGGCCCAAATCTGCTCACAGAACTCCAAATGTGATCTGATAGAGCCTCAGAAGTACATCCTTGCTTTTATATTCAAGAGTTCTCAAAATAAACACCATAGTTGCATTTGCCTTCCTAACTACTAACTCAACCTGCAAGTTTACCTTGAGAGAATCCTGGACTAGAACTCTCAAGTCTCTTTCAGACTTCTGAATTTTCTTCCCATATGGAAAATACTTCATGCCTCCAATCTTCCTATCAAAATGTGTGACTTCACACTTTCCCATGTTGTACTCCATCTGCCACTTCTTTGCCCACTCTTCTGACCTATCCAAATCTTTCTGCAGCCTCCCTGCTCCCTCAATGCTACCTGTCCCTCTACGTATCTTTGTATCGCCTGCAAACTTAGCCAGAATGCCCTCAGTTTCTTCACTGAGATTGTTAATGTATAAAGTGAAAAGTTGTGGCCCCAACACTGAGCCTTGCAGAACACCACTTGTCAACAGCTGCCATCCTGAAATGTTAACTCTGCTTTCTCTCCAGAGATACTGCCAGACCTGTTGAGTTTCGTCATCACCTTCTGTTTTGGTTTTCAATCCTCACAGATATGGCTAGGCATCAAGTGAGTGCTGCTGTATATGAGATTTCAGTCTCATGCTAACTCTCCAGTGCAGATATTTTTAGGACTATCAGAAATGCTGCCCAATTATTTTAATTTACAACTCAGTGGTGCTGACTCCAAATGTAGAAAAGCGCAGCAGGTCAGGCAGCATCTAAGGAACAGGAGAATCGACGTATCGGGCATAAGCCCTTCTTCAGGAATCCTGAAGAAGGGCTTTTGCCCGAAACGTCGATTCTCCTGTTCCTTGGATGCTGCCTGACCTGCTGCGCTTTTCCAGCAACACATTTTCAGCTCTGATCTCAAGCATCTGCAGCCCTCACTTTCTCTCCAAATGTAGAAACCCAACTGAGATCAAATAATACAGTATGGGCCTATCATGAGATTTGAGGAATTCCTGTGCTATGTTTCCAACTAAAACATCCCATGCTGTATGACCATTATCAAATTAAATATGACACCAAGCCACACAAGAAAGTATTAAGACAGATGACGAAAAACTTGGCCCATGAAGTAAAGTCAGGAACGTGGGATGGAGAGGTGAAGTGATTTAGGGAAGAAATTTCAGAGATTAGAATCTGGATAGTTAAAGACACTGCCATCGATGGTAGAGAGATTAAGACCAGGACTGTTCAGTAAAGGAGCACTGATATGTCAGAGGGTCGTAGGGCTTTAGCAGATCACAGTGATGAGGGAAGGGCCAGGCTTTTGAAAAGAAGGATGGGAATCTTAACTTTCCCTCCAACGCTGCCTCTCTCTCCATGCAAGGACAGGAGATTCAACACCTTTCGTATAACTCCTCCCTTCTTACTGTTCAAGAGCTCTAATGTTCCTAGAATCCCTACATTGTGAAAGCAGGCCATTTGGCCCATGGAGTCCACACTGATTCTTCAAAGAGCATCCCACCTGACCCACCCCCACCCCAGTAACTCCACATTTACCATGGCCAATCCACCCAACCTGCACATCTTTGGAAACCGAGCATCCAAACGAAACCCATGCAGACACGAGGAAAATGAGCAAACTTCACGCAGGCAGTCACCCGAGGGTGGAATCAAACCCTGGGTCCCTGGCGCTGTAAGGCAGCAGTGCTAACCACTGAGGCATCATACCATCCATCACTTTCAAGTAAAGCTGCAGTTTACTTGCACATTTAGTATACTGCATCTGCTGCTTGCAACATGCTCTCCTGAAGACTGGGAAGAGGAAGCACGATCTGAGTGACTGCTTTGTAGGACACCTCCATTCAGTCATAAACGTGACCCCAAATTTCCCGTTGCTTAACTCTCCATCTTTGCTCCCAGTCTCACCTCTCTATCTTCAGCCGAATACAGTGTTCCAGTGAGGCTCAAAGCCAGCTTGGTGAACTGCATCTTACAATTTGACGCTATAGTCCTCCAGAGTCTGAGTTCAACAATTTTTGATCACAGCCTCAATCTCCCTCTTGTTTCGTCCATTTGTTTTTTGTTCATTTGATTTTGCTTCTCTTCCTTTTTTATTTGTTCACTCTGCATTCAGACTGCCGCTAAACTGCCATTCACATCTTATTTGGACATACTGATTGTTTCTTCACGGTACCCAATGCTATTCTCCTCAGGTTTTTGAATCGTGAAACGTTTAGTCATTTAATCTCTCTTGCCCTGCACCTTACCGCAAACATCCCCTTTTGTTCTTCCAGCCCCTTTCCCCTCGCTTTGTGCTTCCCCAAATCTGATCGCATTTCTAAGTTAGCCCAGTTTTATTCGAATGTCACATCCTAAAACATTAACTATCTCCCTCTCCCTTCAGATGCTGACTGACCTGCTGGGTATTTGTTTTTATTTCGGATGACAGTTTTAAAACTGAGGCACTGTTTAACTGGAGGCGAGAGCTGAAAATGTGTTGCTGGAAAAGCACAGCAGGTCAGGCAGCATCCAAGGAGCAGGAGAATCGACGTTTCGGGCATGAGCCCTTCTTCAGGGCTCCCTCCTTCGACTGACTGAACTGGTCCTCACTCTGAAAAAATCCATACACTTAACTGGAGGTGAGCACAGGTGTGGAAAGGGAACAGTGGTCTGTGTGGGTATGGACACAGGCTGTATAGTCTTCAATGACAACACGCTTACAAAACATAACCATGGGGGCTGGCGAGTAGAGTCTTGCAGTTGTCATGGCGAGAGGTAACAAAGGAGGGTTTCAGCAGTGGGAAAGCTGAGGCAGTGGCAGAGCCAGGTGATGTTTCGAAGATGGAGGGAGACTGACAGAGTGGGGCTGCAGACATGTGGCTGAAAGTTCATTTCAGGTCAAACACAGCACTGAGCTTGTGAAGAGCCTCGGACAATTGTCAGGGAGCAAGAGGCAGTGATGAGAGAGGTTTACCATGTTGCCAGGACTGGAGAGTTTGAGTTATAAGGAGAGATTGGGTAGGCTGGGATTTTTATCACTAGTTGACGGGTGACCTTATAGTGGTTTAAAAATCATGAGGGGCTAAAGCTAAGGTGAATGACTGGTGTTTCTTGCCTTAGGCTGGGGGATTTCAAGAGGGCATATTTTTAAGGTGGGAGGAGGAAAATTTGAAGGCCAATTTATTTATGCAGAAAGTGACTCGTGTGTGGACTGAACTGCCAGAGGGAGTGGTGGATGCGGGTACACTTACAACATTTAAAAGACATCTAGACATGTACATGGATAAGAAATGTTTGGAAGGATATGAGTCAAGTGCAGGCAGTTGAGACTAGCTTAGTTTGGGATTATGGTCAGTATGGACTGGTTGGACCGAAGGGTCTGTTTCCGTGCTGTATGACACTATAACTCTATGAGTGGAGATTGTGACGGCGATCAAGGTCACGATTTCAGTTTCCCTAACACTATTGAGAGGAAATTTTTGCGCATCCAGTCGTGGATATCAGATTGACATTCTGACATTCCCGAGACTGTGGAAGAGATGGAAGAAGTGCTGATGACTGGACTAGGTGTTTCACAGACATTTATGGCAAAGAAGGTGGACCTTCAGCCCATCTTTTCTGTGCCAGTCAACAAGGATTTGACTACACTGCTCTTATTTTCTAGCCTTTGGTCCATTGTCCTGGAGGCTATGGAAATGCAAGCGAATATCTAAATGCTGCTTAAACGTTACAAGAATTTCTGACTCGACCACTCTTACAGGCAGTGGGTTCTGGAGTCCCTATAGTCTCTGAATATAATCTCTCTATGAATGATCCTATCCACATGTACCCCTCATAATCTTATAAACCTCTGTCAGGTCCCTTTCAACCGTCAGTGCTCCAAGGCAAACAACTCCAGCTTATCTAATCATTTCCCAAAGCTCAGGCCATTTAACCCAGGCAGCATCCTGGTAAATCTCCTTTATACCTTCCCCAGTCTAGTCATGTCTTTCCTATAATGTGGTGATTGGAACTGCATACAGTATTTCAGTTGTGGCCTAACCAGCGTTTGTACGCTTCCAGCATAGGGCTGCAATGGCCTGGTGGTATTATCGCTGAACTGTTAATCCAGAGCCCAGATAATGTTCTGGGGACCTGAGTTTGAATCACCGCCATGGGAGAATTTGAATTCAACACAAAAGAATTAAGGGTCTAATGATGATCATGAATCCATCATCAGAAAAATCCATTTGATTCACTAATGTCCTTTAGGGTAGGAGACTGCCATTCCTACCTGGTCTGGCCTACATGTGATCCCCAATGTACTTGACTCTTAACTGGACTATAGATGCTGCCTAACCAGTGATGCCATCATCCCAAGAATGAATAAAAAAACTGAAGCTTAACTCGAAGGTCAGTACACTTAAGGCAAGGAGAACCCTTATTGGTAACCTCAGCTGGTGGGGGAATTGAACCTGTACTACTTACATCATAAACTACCCGTCAAGCCATTTGAGCTAACTAACCTCCTTAAACGTCCATCATAAACAACAAGGGATACAGCACCAAGCCCTGTAGAACCTCACTGGAAACAGTCTCTCAGTCACAGAAACATCCTTCTATCATTGTCCTCTAGTCCAATGCACCACTTTAACTTGGATCCCATGGATCCTTGACCAGTCTGCCGTGAGAGAACTTTCAGAAGTCTTGCTAAAGTCCATGTAAACCACATTAAATGCATTATCATCCTCATCACTCCTGGTTACCTCTTTAAAAAATCTTGACCAAATTTCTCAAACACAACCTTCCTTTAATAAATTTATGCTGACTATCCCTGATTAATCCTTATCTTTCCAAGTTCAGATTTATTCTGTGCCTTTTTTCTAATAATTCCTCCTCTCATCTGGTTCAGACTGACTATCCTGTAAATTCCTGATCTATCCTTCTTCCTTTGTGCAATCCTCCAGCACCTCACCTGTGGTCAGAGAGGATTTGAGGATTACTGCCAGTGGGATATGTCTCATGTGAGCTGCAGGTTTATCCACTGCTGCCAAACCCTGCTACTTTGTCTCTCCTTATGTCAATTTTTTCTAATAGTTTGTAGTTTTCCACCATGATGGCTATACCTGTCGTCCTTTTCCTTTGTGAAGACCAATGCAAAGTCTTCATCAAAGACTGTGCCCATGTATTCTGGGTTCACACACAGATGACCTCTGTGGTCCGTAATGGGCCTTACTCTTTCTTGTTAGTCTCTTGTTTCTTATATATTTAAAAATCCCCTTTGTAGTTTCCTTTAATCTACTCTCCAATACTTTCTTGTGATTTCCCTTTGCTTTTCAAATTATGTTTTTATGTTACCCCCCTGTACTTCTTATACTTATGTAGGGATTCTGTTGTATTGAGCCCTTGGAATCTATCAATTCTCTTTTTATCTTAATCCTAATCTATATGTCCCTTGGCATCCAAGGTTTTCTAGTTTTGGCCTCACTCTTTGTCTTTTTGGCCCCGTACTCTCACTATTTCGCCATTGAATGCCGTTCATTTCTCTGACCCTGTTTTATCTGCAAGTAGCTAATCCCAATTCACTTGTAACAAATCCAATCTCATTTTGATAAAATTAGTCTTTGACCAGATTTTCTTTCACGGTGGCTCAGTGGTTAGCACTGTTGCCTCACAGCACCAGGGTCCTGGGATCGATTCCTACCTGCCTATGTGAAGTTTGCACATTCTCCCCGTGTCTGCGTGGGTTTCCTCGGGGTGCTCTGGTTTCCTCCCACAATCCAAAGATGTGCAAGTAGGGTGAATTGGCCATGCTAAATTGCCCACAGTGTTAGGTGCATTAGTCAGGGGTAAATATAGGATAGGGGAATGGGCTTGGGTGGGTTTCTGTTCGGAGGGGCGGTGTGGACTTGTTTCCACACTGTAGAGAATCTAATCCAATCTTATCTTTTCCATAAATATCCTAAATCTAACTGAGTTACAGTCACTATCTCCAAAGCCTCCTCTCCTGATACACCTCCCATCTGCCTGGGCTCATTTCCAAATATTCGGCCCTAAATCTGTCCCCTCTTTTGTTGGGCTCTCTCTGTATTGGCTAAAAAAAATTAAAATATATGAAATTAGTTATATCCCCTAGTATTAATGCCTTATTATCCTTATACTTCTCTGAAGTGTAGTTACATATTGAACCTCTATCTCTCCCTGTGCCTTTGGGGTCCTATAATACACCCAACAGTGTGTTTTCTCCTTTTGTATTTTTTCTTCCACCAGTGTCACCCCATTAAATGATCCTTCCAAGACATCATCCCTGCTCACTACCATAATGGATCTCTCATTAACATTGTGACTCCCCCTCCTTCTGTATCCCCCTTTATTTTGTCTGAATAACCTATAACCAGGAATGTTGAGCTGCTAATCCTGCCTCCCCTTCAGCCATAGCTATAGCAATTGAGCAATTGGGGATCAGTTAGGTTAGTTGGCTGGACAGCTGGTTGCTGGTGCAGAGTATGGCCAACAGTGTGGGTTCAATTCTTGTAGTAGCTGAAGTTATCACAAAGGACTCTCCCCTGGCCTGAGGTGTGGAGAACCTCAGGTTGAACTGCTACCAGTCTGGTTTGATTCATTTATTGTTGTGTTTACCTAAGTACAGTGAAAAGCTTTTTTTTCAAGCAGTACAGGCATATCTTAGTAAGCAAGGACATGCAGATCATAGGGTGGAAAAAAATGTAGACGGGGCACACAGATTAAATCACACAGGGCATATGCTAGACAAGATCAACATTAACAATCAACATTATTTGAATTTAGAGAGTCCATTCATCAGTCTGGTAATGACTGGGAACAAACTGTTCTTGAACCTGTTAGTGCATGTTATGAGCAGCCAGAGGAATTAGATTAGATTACTTACAGTGTGGAAACAGGCCCTTCAGCCCAACAAGTCCACACCGACCCGCCGAAGCGCAACCCACCCAGACCCATTCCCCTACATTTACCCCTTCACCTAACGCTACGGGCAATTTAGCATGGCCAATTCACCTAACCTGCACATTTTTGGATTGTGAGAGGAAAGCGGAGCACTCGGAGGAAACCCACTCAGACATGGGAGAATGTGCAAACTCCACACAGAGAGTCGCTTGAGGCGGGAATTGAACCCGGGTCTCTAGCACTGTGGTGTAGCAGTGCTAACCACTGTGCCACCATGCCGCCCCCTAAGGAAGTAGTGGAGGCTGCCACAATCACAGCATTTTAAAGGCATCTGGATGGATATATGAATAGGAAGGTTTAGAGGGTTATGGGCCAAATACTGACAAATGGGACTAGTTTAGGTTAGGATATCTAGTCGGCATGGATGAGTTGGACCGAAGGGCCTGTTTCTGTTCTGTACCTGTCTTTGACTCTAAGAGTCTATGTGTTCAAGCTTCTGTATCTTCTGCCTGATGGAAGAGGTTATTCGCGATCATTACCAGGGTGGGAGGGGTCTTTGATGATGTTGGCAGTGAGCAGTGTAAATGGAGTCCATGGATGGGAGGGTGGCTTCCGTGATGGTCTGGGCTGTGCACATAACCTTCTGGAGTTTCTTACAGTCCTGAAGAAAGCAGTTGCTGTACCAGGCCATTATGCACCAGACAGAATGCTTTCTATAGTGCATCTGTAAAAGTTAGTGAGGGTCCTTATGGACGTGCCAAATCTCTTGAATTACCTGAGGAAGAAGAGGCGTTGTTGTGCCTTCTTGACCATTGCATCTACGTGGAAGGTCCAGGATAGGTTGTCGGTTATCGTCACTCCTAGGAACTTAATGGTCTCCACCCTCTGAACCTGAGGTAGGGGTGTGTGTGTGTGTGTGTGTGTGTGTGCTTCTCCTCCTTTCCTTCTGAAGTCAATGATCAGGGGTCTTCTGTTTTGCTGACTTTGAGAGAGAGAGATTGGTATCATTGCAGCACATCACCAAGCCCTCTAACTCCCTCCTGTATTCTGACTCATCGTTGTTGTTAGGTATCTGTCCTACCACAATGGCGTCACCAGCAAGCCTGTAGATGGTGTATGTTCAGAAGTTGACAGCACAGCCCCTTCGGCCCAACAGGGGCTGAGGACACATCCTTGGGGAGACTCCAGTATTGAGTGTTATCGTGGAGGAGGTGCAGTTGTCTACCTTCACTGACTGCAGTCTGTGGGTCAGGAAGCTGTTGCAGAGAGTGGGGCCGAGACCAAGGTCACAGAGTTTTGAGGTCAGTCTGGAAGGGATAGTGGTGTTGAAGGCAGAACTGTAGTCTATGAACAGGAGTCTGATGTCGGTGTCCTTGTTATCCAGATGTTCCAGGGATGAGTGCAGGGCCAGGGAAATGGTGTCGGCTGTGGACCTGTTATGTTGGCAGGCAAATTGTAGGGGGTTGAGGGCATGACCAGCCTCTCGAATCACTTCATGGTTATGGAGGTCGGAGCCACTGGATGGTAGCCATTAAGGCACGTTGCATGTGCTTTATTAGGTACTGGGATGACGGTGGTCTTCTCGATCATGCTTGTCTCTTTAATGGGGGAGCAGCTATGGCCTTTTTAATTTATACTGGCATGTTCTTCTCTGTGCCCTTAGCTCACATATCTTATTCCTCAGGCTCCATGCATTAAAATACATTCCATTTAACTTTGCTAAACTCACTTTTTTCTTACCTAGCCTATGTTTTGTCTGCCCGCCAGACTCATCTGCTAGCGTTATAACTTCGAATTCCATCCCAGCCTCTCTGAGCTTTGAACTATTCATCAGGATCTCACCCCCTGTGCCAATACAGTTAAAATCCACTCAATACCATTAGTGGGCCTTCCTGTGAGGATGTTGGTTCCATTCCTGTTCAGATGTAACCCATCCAAAATACCTCCCCCATAGAAATAGTCCCAATGCCTCAGGAATCTAAATCCTAGCTCCCTCTTGTACCATTTCTCCAGCCAGGTGCTCATCTGCTCCCTCTTGTTCTTATACTCACTATTTGGATCGGGGAGTTATGTGGAGATTACTGGCTTTGAAGTTTTGCTTTTCAATTTCATGTCTAATTCCATAAAGTCGTTTTTTAGGACCTCATTTCCCTCTCCTCCTCTGTCATCAATCTCAATATGAGCCATGATTTCTGGCTGGTTTCTCTGTGGGGGGGGTAAGGGATTCCTTTTCAGGTTGGCAACTTGTAGTTGGTGGGCTCAACACTGGGACCTTCTGTTGGCAGAAGGTTGCAAACAGTTTACAGAGACTGATATGATAGGTTATGTAAGTGAGCAAAATGTTGACGAATGAAGTATAATATAGGAAAATGTCATTCTGGAAGGCAGAACAAAAGAAAGGGTATTATTTAAATGGAGAAAAAAACTGCAGAAATCTGCAGCACAAGAGGACTTGCGTACTTGTGCACAAAACACAGAAAGCTAGCACACAGGGGCAGTAGGTAAACAGGAAGGTTAACGGAATGTAGGCCCTTACTACAAGGGGGTTGGAGTACAAGAGTAGGGAAGTGTTACTACAATTATACAAGGTACAGGTGAGACCACATAGAGTCATCAAGACCTACAACACCGAAACAGACCCTTCAGTCCAACTCATCCATGCCCACCACATGTCCGAATCTGATCTAATTCTGTCTGCCAGCACTTGGCCCATATCCCTCCAACACCCTTCTTAATCATTTACTCATCCAGATGCTTTTTAAATGTTGTAATTGTACCAGCCTCCCCCACTTCCTCTATAGCTCATTTCACACACGCACCACATTCTGTGTGAAAATGTTGCCCCTTAGATCCTTTTCAAATCCTTCCCATCTCACTTTAAACCTATGCCCTCTAGTTTTGGACTCCCCACCTCATCAAGATTTAATAAACCAGTTAAGGTCACCTCTCTCTCTCTGAGCCTCCAGGGAAAACAGCTCCAGTCTATTCAACCTCTTCCTGAGACTCAAACTCTCCAGTCTTGGCAACATCCATGGGTGGGATGGTGGCACAGTGGCTAGCACTGCTGCCTCACAGCACCACAGACCCGGGTTCAATTCCTGCCTCAGGCGACTGACTGTGTAGAGTTTGCACATTCTCCCCGTGTCTATATGGGTTTCCTCTGGGTGCTCCGGTTCCTCCCACAGTCCAAAGATGTCCAGGTCAGGTGAATTGGCCATGCTAAATTGCCCGTAGTGTTAGGTGAAGGGGTAAATGTAGGGGAATGGGTCTGGGTGGGTTATGCTTCGGCGGGTCGGTGTGGACTTGTTGGGCCGAAGGGCCTGTTTCCACACTGTAAGTAATCTAATCTAAAATATAAATCTTTTCTGCAGCCTCTCAAATTTAACAGCATCCTTCCTATAGCAGGGCAACCAGAATTGTACACAGTATTCTAAAAGTGGTCTAACCAATGTCCTATACAACCACAGCATGATGTCCCAATTCCTATACTCAGTGCACTGACCAATGAAGGCAAGTGTGCCAAACACTTTCTTCACCAGCCTGTGAATCTGTGACTCCACTTTCAAGGAACTATACTCTGGACCCTTAGTTCTCTTTTCTCGGCTGCACTCCCCAAGGCTCGACCATTAACTGTATAAGTCCTGCCCTGGTTTGCCTTTCCAAAACCCAACAGCTCACATTTATCTATACTAAACTCCATCTGCCACCCCTTGTACCATTGGCCCACATGACCAAGGTCACGTTGTACTCTGAGATAATCCTCACTGTCCACTACACCACCTATTTTGCTATTATCTGTAAACTTACTCATCATGCCTCTGATATTCACATCCAAATCATTTATATAAATGATCAAAAGCAGTGGACCCAGAACTGATCCTGTGGCACACCGCTGGTCACAAGCCTTCAGTCTGAAAATTATCCCTCTACCACCACCCTCTGTCTCCTACCTTCAAGCCAATTACTGGCATGCTGTCAGTAGTTTTGGTCCTCTTATTAAGAAAAAAACTATTTCATTGTGGGCAGTTCAGAGTAGGATGAACATGGTATGGAGGGATTTTATGAGTAAAGGTGAAACAGGTAGGGATTCTCTATTTTGGATTTGCTTTATTGAATTATCTTTATTGTCACACGTACTCAAATTGTACAGTGGAAAGTTTACAAGTTGCCATATTACGGTGTCATCTTAGTTATAAAAATACCTGGGTTCAGATAGTTAGGAACAAATTCGTATGAAAAATATTATAAAACCAAAGGAATTAAAAGTCCAGCATAGGATCATGTTAGAAAAATAAAGATTAGATTACTTACAGTGTGGAAACAGGCCCTTCAGCCCAAGTCCACACCGACCCGCAACCCAGCCAGACCCCTTCCCCTACATTTACCCCCTTCACCTCCCACTATGGGAAATTTAGCATGGCCAATTCACCTAACCTGCACATTTTTGGACTGTGAGAGGAAACCTGAGCACCCGGAGGAATCCCACACATACTTGGGGAGAATGTGCAAACTCCACACAGACAGACACCTGAGGCAGGAATTGAACCCGGGTTGCTGGCGCTATGAGGCAGCACAGTGCTAACCACTGTGCCACCGTGCCGCCCACAAAAGAATAAGAAGTTCAGAATAACAGTCTTTCCAACCTAGTCCATGCCAGTACATAGCCTCCGGTAACTGAAAGAGAGACCTCCACCACCTCACTGCTGCCTGCACAAGTCCCACCAATGTAGGAGTCGCCACACAACAGGAGCCATCTCTTTGCCACTGGGCCCACCACACTGATGCTGCTGCATCCACATTCACCCTGCAACTAGGAGTCCCCGTTCCGAATCTACCATGACCGCAACCAGGAGTCCCTGCTCCGGGCCTACCATGACCACAACTAGGAGTCCCTGCTCCGGGCCTACCATGACCACAACTAGGATTCCCTGCTCCGGGCTTACCATGACCACAACTAGGGTTCCCTGCTCCGGGCTTACCATGACCACAATCAGAAGTCCCAATCTGGGCCTACCATGACTTGCAATCAGGACTCCCTGCTCTGGGCCTACCATGACCACAACGAGGACTCCCTGCTCAGGGCCTAATATGACCGCAACAGGACTCCCTACTCTGGGCCTACCATGACCACAACCAGGACTCCCTGCTCTGCGCCTACCATGACCACAACCAGGACTCCCTGCTCTGGACCTACCATGACCGCAACAGGACTCCCTGCTCTGGGCCTAACATGACCGCAACAGGACTCCCTACTCAGGGCCTAACATGACCGCAACAGGACTCCCTGATCTGGGCCTAACATGACCGCAATAGGACTCCCTACTCTGGGCCTAACATGACCACAACCAGGACTCCCTGCTCTGGGCCTACCATGACCACAACCAAGAGTCCCTGCTCAGGGCCTTCCCTGCTCAGGGTCTACCATGACCACAACCAGGTGTCCTTGCTCCAGGCCTACCATGACTGCAACTAGCAGTCCCTGCTCTGGGCCGATGATGACCTCAACCAGGGAATAACATGTTGCCGCTGCTGCCACGACAGTGCCAGGGGTCCCCTCTCTGGGCCTATTGCAATCAGGAGTCCTTGGTTCTGCTACCAGGCCAGGCTGCTGCTATGCCAAGAGTCCTGCTACGGCTGCAGATATCGCCTTGCTGGCACCGCCATCTTGAAGAGTCTGCTGCCGCTGCCGCCGCCATCCCGAACATCGGGATGACTTCCTTGCCGCTGCCTCCAATCTCCAGGAGAAGCTGCATCCCTCACTGTGCACGTGACCCGCTCTCGCTGCCGTGACGATGCTGCTGATTGAGCTGCCACAGGATAGACAAAAAAAAGAAAAAAAAGGGTAGGAAAAGAGCAGGAACGCATGCATCCATTTACTCTGCTGCCAAGAATGAAAGGTGATCTCAGTGAAACATTTAGGATACTTTCAAGACCTGACAGCGTAAATGCTGAGAGGATGTTTCCCTTCATGAGACAGTCTAGGGCCACCAATTCAAGACTGAGATGAGGAGGCATTTCTTCCCTCAGAGGGTTGTGAGTCTTTGGAACTCCTTGCCACAGAGAGCTGTGGGGGCAGACTCCTTGTGTATACTGTATTTAAGTTGAAAAATGTGGTGCTGGAAAAACACAGCAGGCCAGGCAGCATCCGAGGAGCAGGGGAATAGACATTTTGGACGTTTTGGGCATAAGCCCTTCTTCAGGAATGAGGCTGGTGTGCCAAGTGGGGTGAGATAAAGGGTAGGGGGGAGGGAATTTGGGGGAGGGGCGCAGGGAATACGGTAGGTGGAAGGAGGTGAGGGTGAGGGTGATAGGCCGGAGAGGGGGTGGGGGCGGAGAGGTCGGGAAGAAAATTGTAGGTCAAGAGGGCGGCCCTTGGCACACCAGCCTCATTCCTGAAGAAGGGCTTATGCCCGAAACATCGATTCTCCTGCTCTTCGGATGCTACCTGGCCTGCTGTGTTTTTCCAGCACCACATTTTTCAACTCTGGTCTCCAGGATCTGCAGTCCTCACTTTCTCCTATACTGTATTTAAGGCTGAGATAGATTTTCGGTTAGTCCAGAAATCAAAGGGTATGGACAAAGCACAGGAAAATGGATGGGAGGAATGCTGGATGAGTCATGATCCTATTGAATGATGGAGCAGGCTTGGGGACCGAATGCCTTACACCTTTCCCTGTTTCTTGTGGTCTGATGTTGTGAAACTTGAAATGGTACAGAAAAGATTTACAAGGATGTTGCCAGGGTTGGTGGGTTTGAGCTATAGGGAGAGGTTGAAAAGGCTGGGGCTGCTTTCCCTGGTGTGTCGGAGGCTGAGGGGTGACATTATAGAGATTCATAAAATCATGAGGGACATGGATAGGATAAATAGACAAAATCTCTTCACTGGGGTAGGGGAGTCCAGAAGTAGAGGGCATACGTTTAGGGTGAGAGGGAAAACATTTGAAAGGGACAGAAGGGGCAATGTTTTCACACAGAGGATAGTACGTGTTTGGAATGGGCTGCCAGAGGAAGTGATGGAGGCTAGTACAATTGCAACATTTAAAAGGCACGTGGATGGGTATATAAATAGGGAAGGGTTTGGAGGGATATGGGCTGGGTGCTGGTGGTTGGGACTAGATCGGGTTGGGATATCTGGTCAGCATGGATGGGTTGGACTGAAGGGTCTGTTTCTATGCTGTACATCTCTATGACTCTTGTACACCAACCTTTTGGACAAAGGCTTCCTATTCATCATCAGAAAGGTGTGTTCTGTCATGTTCTGGTCTTTCTCAGTCTTTGAAAGGCCTAAAACACTTTCACAGTGATTTGTAGCCTCACCTGCAGTGTAAATGTGCCTTCTCTTCACAAAGTGCTCTGATTACCTTGACCTCACGATATGTTCTCAGGATTTTGTGTCCCCTGTTCAGTTGTCCCTTTCTAACTTTCGTTTGGATCCAGATTCCATGTGAAATTAAAAGCTCTGAACTGGGAACTCCAGTCGTGACTGATCTGATCCTGCGCCCTAATTATTAAAGTGGTGGCACTGAACAAAATTGAAGATAGTGCAATTGGCTCAATGTTTGGGAAAAATCTCACAAAAACACCTCAGCACCAACATGAATAACTGATCTCCTTATCTGTATTTTCCAAATCTCCAATTTCCCTTTAATCACCCCTACCTGGGGAGGCTGCAGAAGGATCTAGACAGTTTGGAGGAGTGGTCCAGGAAAAATGGTTGATGGAATTCAATGTGAGCAAATGCAGGGTCTTGCACTTTGGGAAAAAGAATAGAAGCATGAATTACTTTCTTGGAGGAGTGGTCCAGGAAATGGTTGATGGAATTCAATGTGAGCAAATGTGAGGTCTTGCACTTTGGGAAAAAGAATAGAAGCATGAATTACTTTCTAAATGGTGAGAAAGTTCGTAAAGCCAAAGTACAGAGGGATCTGGGAGTGCTAGTTGAGGATTCTCTAGAGGTGAACATGCAGGTTGAGTCCGTGATAAGAAAGCGAATGCAATGTTGTCAATTATCTCGAGGGTTGGAATATAAAAGCACTGTTGTGCTACTGAGACTTTATAAAGCTCTGGTTAGGCCCCATTTGGAGTACTGTGTCCAGTTTTGGTCCCCACACCTCAGGAAGGACATACTGGAACTGGAGCGTGTCCAGCGGAGATT
>NC_057729.1:2628254-2633784 GCF_004010195.1 Chiloscyllium plagiosum | reverse complement strand
AAGGGCTACGGGGAGAATGCAGGTAAGTGGAGTTGAAATGCCCATCAACCATGATTGAATGGCGGAGTGGACTCGATGGGCCGAATGGCCTTACTTCTGCTCCTATGTTTTATGGTCTACCTCCACTGAGCCTCCTACGTCTCCCAGGACCACTAATCTCTTTCTCATTCCCCACAGGAACACAAAGGGAATATGGTATTAGATCTGTTGCTTGTTTAGAGAAGTAGTGCCAACAAAGACTGTTAAACTGAACAGTCTTTTCTCTTGCAGTTTAATCTACATTTATCTAATTGACTAGTGTAGCTGGGATGTTATTGGTATGTAACTGGTTAATTGAGGGAACATCAATTGAAGAAATGTGCATGTTAATGCCATGTAACAATTGAAAAGACTGCAGTCGAATCAAATATCTGAACAACTGAAGACAGCAATCTTGGACATTTGACACCTCATTCCTGATACAATTTAAATTTGAGAGATACCCGAAACTACAACTAAAGGAGTTGCAAATTCAAATTCCTTTTTATTCTGCCCCACCCTCCCTGCCTCTGGACTTGCTTAAAGCTGATTACATTTCTGATTTTACCTGCTCTGTGTGAATAGCACTCAGCTGAAACTCTCTTTTTGGTGATGCTGCCAGATACGCTGAGCATTTCTAGCATTTTGTTTAGTTCTTTCAGATATACAAACCTGTCTGATCACAGTACTCTGAGGGATAGGTGGCCTCCAGAATAGCTGGGCAATTTGCACTGAGCCTCACACTTCATTTCAAGTGGAATATTCATGTAGTTCTGATTGTGCATTCTTCATTCAGAGAATACAATACAAGGATCAGAATCTGAGTTCAGAGTCAAATGGCAGGACTGAATAATTATAGAACCATTCACACCGACTTCCAGACAACAACAATTAAAGATAATGTCTTTAACAAAATAAAGCATCATGAAGTGCTTCACAAAAGGTTAGAACACATTAGATGACGCTGAGTCAAGGGGTGGCATGATGGCTCAGTGGGTAGCATTGCTGCCTCACGGTGCCAGGACGTTGGTTTCCTCTGGGTGCTCATGATCCAAAGATGTGCAGGTTAGCTGGATTGGCCATGCTAAATTGCCCATAGCATTCAGGGATGTGCGGGTTAGGTGCATTAGTCAGGAGGAAATGTAGAGTGATTGAATTGAATTGAATTGAATTGAATTTATTGTCACATGTACCGAGGCACAGTGAAAAGCTTTGTCTTGTGAGCAATACAGGCAGATCACATTGTTAACTAGCATAGATAAATAAATAATAGGTAAACAGCGGCAAAAACAAAAACACAGGTACAGGTGAATGTTAAGAGTTTGTGAGTTCATTCAGTATTTTAACAACAGTAGGGGAGAAACTGTTGCAAAACCAGTTAGTGACTGTGTTCAGGCTTCTGTACCTTCTCCCCGATGGTAGAGGTTGTAGAAAAAGACAGTCAGGGTGGGATGGATCTTTGAGAATGCCGGCAGCCTTTCCTTGACAACGGGCCTGGTTGGTGGACTCTGTAGATGGGAGGTTGGTATTTGTGATTGTCCGGGCCGAGTTCACCACTCTCTGTAACCGTCTCCGATCTTGAATAATACAGTTGCCATACCAGATAGTGATACATCCAGACAGAATGCTCTCGATGGCACACCTATAAAAGTTGGCAAGGGTATTCGCCGTAATGCCAAATTTCTTCAGCTGCCTGAAGAAGAAGAGACGTTGTTGGGCCTTTGTAACTAGTGCGTCCACATGAAGAGTCCAAGAAAGCTTGTTGTGGATGATCACTCCCAGGAACTTGACCCTCTCCACTCATTCCACCTCTGTGCTGTTAACGTTTAGGGGGACATGAGTAACATCCCGCCGAAAGTCAATAATGAGTTCCTTGATTTTGCCAGCATTGAGAATTAGGTTGTTCTCAGTGCACCATTTTTCCAGGTCTTCCACCTCCTGTCTGTAGTCTGTTTCATCGCCATCTGAGAATCGACTGACTATGGTGGTGTCTTCAGCGAACTTATAAATGGCATTAGTCTGGTATTTGGCAACGCAGTCATGGCTATACAGTGAGTACAGTAGGGGACTGAGTATGCACCCCTAGGGTCTCCAGTGTTGAGTGTTAGTGAGAATGAAATATTGTCCCCAATCTTCACTGATTGTGGCCTGTGGGTCAGGAAACCGAGGATCCAGTCGCAGAGAGTGGGACTTAGTCTGAGATCACTAAGTTTGGTAATCAGTATCGAGGGGATAACAGTGTTGAAGGCTGAACTGTAGTCAATGAGTAGGGTTCTTACGTAGCTGTTCTTGGTGTCAAGATGTTCTAGGGAGGAGAGAAGGGCAAGTGATATAGCATCTGATGTAGATCTGTTAGTCCGATATGCAAATTGGAGTGGGTCAAGAGTAGTGAGGAGGCTTGAGTTGATTAATGCCATGACAAAGCACTTCATAACCACCGAAATTAGGGCCACTGGGTGGCAGTCATTGAGCCATGCTGCATGAGCCTTCTTAGGCACAGGGATGATGTTGGCCCTCTAGAAACAGGCAGGGACAGTGGTGTGCAGGGAGAGGTTGAAGATAGCCAAGAAAACCTCTGCCAGTTGATCTGCACAGGCTCTGAGTGCATGGTCTGGTACTCTGTCTGGTCCCATCATTTTCCTTGGATTCACACGAAGGAAAACTGATCTGACCTCTGATGCAGTGACTGTGGGGATAGGTTTGTCAGGACTTGTCAGAATAGGTGTTACCTCTCCGCCGAAATTCTGCTCAAAACATAGAAGGCGTTGAGACAATCTAGGAGGGATGTGTCATTGTCTGCTATCTTGCACTGGGGGAATGGGTCTGGGTGGGCTACTCTTTGGAGGCAGCATCCAAGGAGCTTCCGAACTGCCGTGCTCTTCCAGCACCACTAATCCAGAATCTGGTTTCCAGCATCTGCAGTCATTGTTTTTACTCTTTGGAGGGTCATTGTAGATTTGCTGGGCTGAAGGGTCTGTTTCCACACTGCAGGGAGTCTGATTCTGATTCTAATTCTAATAAGGAAAGCATTGGAACAGCTTATAAAAAGCTTGGCGTTCTGAAGCAGGGTCACTGGGCTTGAAACATCCACTGCTTTCTCTTCACAGATGCTGCCAGGCATGCTGAGTTACTCTAGCAATTTCTGTTTTTGCTTGGTGAAAGGAGTTAGGTTTTAAGCGATGTTTGAAAGGGAGAAACTAAGGTAGAGGGGTGGAGAGGTTTGTGAGGGGAGTTCCAGAGCTCTGTTCTTTGACAGCTGAAGACATGGTGTATCAATCAAATTCAGGGAGACTCCAGAATTAGAGAAAGGCAGGCATTTCTGAACTAAAATTGTACAGCTGAAGTAGATTAAAGAAATAGAGAGAGCAAGGCCATTGGGGGATTTGCAACCAAGGATGAGAATTTTTAAACCAAGGCGTTTTTTGACCAGGAACCAAGGCTAGTGAACACAGGAGCATGATGGGTGAATGGGACTGGCTGTGGATTAACATAAAGGCAACAGAGGTAGAGGGTAGTATGTGGGAATGCATTGAACAAGCCAGCCTGGAGGTAGAAAAGGCGTGAATAAGGATTTCAATGGCAGGTGAGCTGAATCAGGTGATGTTGATGGTGATGTTACAGAGAGGGAAACAGGTAGTCTTAGTGATACATAAATATGAGGTTGAAAGCACATGACAGAATAAACTGAAAAAACTAGAACAGAATTTTTTGCCCTTTCCTCTGCTGAGTTTGGTAGCATGAGGCATGTAACTGGGCAGTGGATGGGGACAATGTCAATTTCCTGCTGCCCACCTTGATGGAGTTAAAAATTACACAACAACAGGTTATAGTCCAATAGGTTTATTTGGAAGCACTAGCTTTCATAGCACTGCTCCTTCATCAGGTGGTTGTGGAGTATCAGATCGTAAGACACAGAATTTATAGCAAACATTTACAGTGTGATGTAACTGAAATTATATATTGAAAAAGACCTGGATTGTCTGTTAGGTCTCTCATCTTTTAGAATGACCAATATAGGAAAGCATATCAAACTCCTTCTTCACTATCCTATCTACCTGCGACTCTACTTTCAAGGATCTATGAACCTGCACTCCAAGGTCCCTTTGTTCAGCAACACTCCCCAGGACACTAACATTGATGCCCTGATTTGCCTTTCCAAAATACAGCACCTCAATTTATTGAATTAAAGATACTCAGAGGCTAATTAATGGACCGAGCATCATAGCATCCCGACAGTGTGGGAGCAGGCCTTGTGGTCTATCAAATCCACATGGAGCCTCTAAACAGCATTTCACCCAAACCAACCCCTGTCACCCCACATTTCCCACGGCAAATCCACTTATTCTGCTCATCTTTGGACTGTAGGAGAAAACCCAGACAGATACAAAGAGAATATGCAAACTCCACAGTCCATCCAAGGGTAAAATTGGACCCAGGTCCCTGGCACTGTGAGGCAGCAGTGCTAACCACTGTGCCACCGTGGGAAGAGGGCTCAGTCAAGAGCAACACAGGGGTGACCCTTCAAATAAAAGCAAAATCACCTGGATGCTGGAAATCTGAAACAATCATAGAAAAACAAAACAGAAACTCAGCAGGTCTGGCAGCATCAGTGGAGAAAAATCAGTGTTAAGGTTTCGGCTCCAGTGACCCCTTTTCAGAACACAGAGGATACTTTCACACTTTAACGTACACCCACTGACATCTCTTTTTCCTGCTCAGAGTGATTAACAATCCTTTTGTCTTTTGCACCATTTGCCCCATTGCTCCTTTCTCCACTTATGTGTAAAAGTATATAAAACATTTCCAACTCCTTCCCGAAGAGTTATACTACGTTCAGAGCGTTAACTCTATTTCTCTCTCCACAAATGCTGCCAGACTTGGCTGAGTTTCTCCAGCATATTCTCTGTTTTTGTTTCAGCAGATACTCCTTTGTGAACCCCCAACCAGTGAACTTCCACTTGCTGCTTCTCTCTTGAGGTCTCCCCCCATCTGCACTCCTGCGCCTTGGGTGGGTATAGTAGTAGCAGTCTTCAGATTTTTTGCATTTCTGTTATTTTAGCCTCATGTGCATACCTCACTCCACTCACTCCACCAACTGCAAATGTGTCTTCAGCTGCCTAGGCCCTAACCTCTGCATTTTCTTCCCTAGTCTACTCCAGCTTGCCATCTCTTGAGGACACTCTTTAAGTACTACCTCGTTGACCAAGCTCAAGGTTCCCCATGGGAGACTGATTAGCAAGGTTAGACCTCATGGAATACAGGGAGAACTAACCATTTGGATACAGAACTGGCTTGAAGGTAGAAGACAGAGGGTGGTGGTGGAGGGTTATTTTTCAGACTGGAGGCCTTGTGGAGTGCCACAAGGATCGGTGCTGGGCCCTCTACTTTTTGTCATTTACATAAATGATTTGGATGTGAGCATAAGAGGTACAGTTAGTAAGTTTGCAGATGACACCAAAATTGGAGGTGTAGTGGACAGCAAAGAGGGTTACCTCAGATTACAACAGGATCT